>NW_022103903.1:966666-979707 GCF_000313985.2 Echinops telfairi
ATAATTTATAAATTATTATTCTGTCATGTCTTAACTGTCCAGCATCTTCTTCTCTTCACCCTCTTTTCTGTTGTCTGCCCACCAGGGAGGAGGTTATATGTAGATCCTTATAAATGGCGTCCCCTTTCTACCCTACCTTCCCTCCACCCTCCACCACTGGTCCTGAAGGCATCATCTGTCCTGGATTCCCTGTTTCTGGTTCCTTTCTGTACCAGTGTACATCCACTGGTCTAGCCAGATTTGTGAGGTAGAATTGGGATCACGATAGTGGGGTGAGGAAGCATTGTTTCATTGTTGTTACACTGTACCCTGAATGGCTCATCTCCTCCACCCTTCTGTAAGGGGATGTCCCATTACCTACAGATGGGCTTTGGGTCCCCAATCTGCACTTCCCCTAATTTACAATGATATGATTTTGTTTTGTTCTTTGATCCCTGATACCTGATCCCTTCAACACCTCATGGTCACACAGACTGGTGTGCTTTTGCTATGTGGGCTTTGTTGCTTCTGTGCTTGATGGCCGCTTGTTTAACTTCAAGCCTTTAAGACCCCAGATGCTATTTTTTTGATAGCCGGGTATCCCTAATTTCTTTACAAACACAGCCTCCGTGCCTAAACTGTTCATTTTCAATAATGCATGTTGAACTAATGACTCACTTGTTCTTCTTTAGTGAGGGGATCTTCCAAGGATAACATTTAAGGTTTCTGAATTAATGCAACTGGTGTTCACTCTGACTCAATGCTTTAACGTAACCATGTGTCTCCAGCTTTAAGAACAAAGACTGGCAAGGTACTGGGAGACCAAATGTCTCATAATATTCTCATCTTGTTTCCTAAGGGCAGCAACTAAGACTGACCCACTTCACTTTTTTCTGGTTATGTTTTTGCTGGTTATACTGATTACCACATTGAAGAAAAAACTGTTTTGTATATTAAAATCAATAACCCAAAGGAGCTTCCTAATCCACCCAATGCTTCTAAGCGCTCACTGACAATTTTATTGAAGTTAAATTATTTTACATGATTTGTTTACTCTTATTCACTTCTGTTTGCTTGTGCTAACTTAATTCCGGGACGTACCAGGAAGCAATTTCATTCTTTGAGTGATATGTAATACCTAATCTAACACCTATTTTATGAATGGGACCTGGTTGCACAGTGGCTGACGTCCCACCAGCTAACCCAAAGCTCCTTCATTCGAACTCACTAGTGCTCTGTTGAAGAAAGAGGTGGCGATCTGTTCCCCTAAAGATTTAGGACACTAGAAACTGTAAGGGTCAGTTCCACTCCTTCCTATAGGGCCGCTTTGAGCCAGAATACATTTGAAGGCAACACGTTTTGTTTGTAAATTTCTATTCTATTAAACAATGTGTATGCTTTCATATAATGTATCTTTGTCATAAAATCAAGGTCCTTCTCTTGTAAATTCCTAGAGGTTTTATCTTCACATTTCATGCCTGCTATAATTTCAGGAAGCCACATTCACACTATGAAAATACCTGGTAGTTTCCAACAGGGCCCTTTGCTGCTACTGCTCACTCACTTTCCTGCACATCACTGCTATATGAATTAAAATAAAGCCCAACAAATATACTAAAAAAACACTTTTGATCACCTCATTTGTTTGTTAAGCAAACAATGATTATTCATTTTCTCTTGATGCCATTGTGCAATTTTGATCAGGAAGTTAGGGCATTTCAAGATAAATCTCAGCATTCAGATTGCCCATATTAGAATTGTGTTGCTGTTGTTTATTAGCTATGTGACCCAGACAAGCTACTTAGGCACACTGTTCTTCCACATCCTCATCTATATGTTGGAGATAAACAGTAGCCACTGCATGGAGTTGTTGTGAGGACTTAATGAAGTAACACATGAAAGCATTCCTATGGTTTCCATCAGGTATTATGTGCTGAATACATTTTTGCTTTCATCATAAATTTTACAATACCTATTTACAATATAGACATTGAGGAATACTATCACATACAACATCTTGCTGAAAATAATTTGAAAATGGTTACAACAGCCTATTGACAAGGAATTGCTAAAAATTAAAGGTGTACTGTATTCAGAAGAGAATGTGGAATGAGAGACATCAGTGTGTCTTGGTGGAAAGCAGAGAAAACCAGCAAGATTTTTACCTGTGTGAACTATGTAAAGACACTTGGCAGTGTGGATCCTAATTAATCACATGTAATGTTGCAAATCATGGGAATCCAGAGCACTGAGTTGTGCTCCTACAGGATCTACATACAGACCAAGAGGCATCTGTTGGAAGAGAACAATGGGATACTGTCTGGCTTAAAATCAGGAAGGATGTGTATCACGGTTGCATCTTTTCACGGTATTTCTTCAGTCTGTCAGCTGAGCAAAGGATCCAAGAAGCTGAACTATAAGAAGAGCCAAGTCTCAGGATGGGGGGAACTCTCCAATTACTTGCATTGTGCGGAGGACACGATCTTGCTTGTTGAAAACATAGAGGACTTACAGCTTGTATTAATAAAGTCCAAAGACTACAGCCTTCACTATTTATCACACCTCAACAAAAAGAAAGCAAACATCCTGACAACTGGATCAATAATGTTCCTATTAAGTGGAGAAAAGATTGTATTTGGAAATTTTGATGGAAAAGATCTCTTTAAAGTGTCAAAAATCAAAGATGTCAATTTGAGGACAAAGGTATATTTGGCTCAAGCCATGGTGTTTTTTATTGCCTCATATACATGTGAAGACTGGACAGTGAATGAAGAAGCATCAGCAATTGGTGCTTTAAATTATGATGCTGACAAAGAGTACTGACTATGCCCCTGATGGCAGAAGAACAAAGAGGTCTGTGGTAGAAGACATACAACCAGAATGCTCCTTCGGTGACACCACAGTGTGGTTTCATCTTACGTACTTTGAACATGTTCGTAGGTGAGATCAATCCTTGGGGAAGGGCATGCTTGGTCAAGTTGAGTGTGCATGAAAAAGAGGAAACACCTCAATGAGATTGATTTACACAGGGGCTCCAACAATAGGCCCAAACTGGGCGATGTTGCCTTCTGTTGGATGTAGGGCTATTATGACTTGGAAATTACTTGATGGCACCTAACAACAACAGCACATTTTAGACAAGACTTAATTTTGAAAAAGCATAACTTCAATATGTTGGTAGTTGTCACTGAGCCTACCCAAACTCATGTTGACTTTGCATATAACAGAATAAAAATGTCCCAGTCCTGAGCCATCTGCATAATCGTTGTAATATTTCAGTCTCTTGTTGGAGCTGTCGTGTTATTCCTTTAAATCCTGGGGCTCATCTTACAGCACTTTACAGTCAGTATTTTGTTGTAATCCATGCTGTGTCATTCAATTCATTTCTGGAAGTATATGGCCAGGATTTTCTTTGTATTATTAGTGGAGAAGCTCTGCTAATTCCTGTCTGTCATCAGTGACCATAGTGATATTTGAAATTCCAGGACTGTAGTTATATCTAAACCATCTTAGCGTGGCTGACAGACTAAGGGGTACTTTGATGTGAAAACCAACACCAGGTGGGTCACCACGGAGTCAATTTCAACCCCGAGCAGCCATCTAAAGCAGATGAGAACTGACCAGAGGCAGATGACAAAAGCCATAAATCCAAAACCAGACTTCACAGCAACTCCTTTGAAGGCAGAACATGGACTTCAACTAAAAACAGTAAAACACATACTCATCCAGTAAGCCTACTACCTCTGCTCCATCCAGTTCACTTCTCTACAAACCCTCTAGACGAATGGGCGCCCCTGCTATTTTGTGTATGTTGCTTCCCCTTTACCAAAGTCTCTAATCTCTAATGTGTGGAGGTCTGATTCAAGTTCTAGGTGCCCCAAAGCTCTTCAAAAAGTCAAGACATTGTCAACCTTTTCATTTATGACCATTCATTCATGCCCTCATTCACTTCTCAATTTACTTAGCTTATGTGGTCTCCACGCTCCCTATGTTATAGGCACTGTGAAGAAGACACAGGAGTGAGTGTGATATAAAGCACTCTGGTCCTCCAGTGAGTTTTAAATTAACCAATATTTGTGTAAATGGTTATTAAAGATATTATTAAAGCATGGGGGGGAGCACATTAGGATTCACTACTTCGGTCAAATCAATTAGAACTCAGTGTGGGATAGAGGGTTAAGCACTGGACTGACAATTGCAAGGTTGGTGCAAACCTACCAGGCACTCTATGAGAGAAAGACGAAGTTGTCTGCAGCCATAAAGATTTATAATCTTGAAAGCCCTATGAAGCATTTCTACTCTATCTTATAGGCACTCTGAAATATTCAATGGGATAAACAAAAAAACAAATTAAACTAAGCAAAAAAATTAAACAAAACAAAACAAAACAAAAAACCCCAATCACTGCTATTGATAGTGACCCGGTAGGACAGAGTAGAACTGTGCCTGTTAGTTTCTGAGCGTTTCACCTTTCTGGGAGCAGGGACCCTCCTCTTTCTCACTCAGAGTCGCTAATGGATCTGAACGGCTGACGTGGTCATCAGCTCAATTTGCAGCCCACTATGCCACCAGGGCGCTGAAGAATGGGGGTGTTAGTTAAACAGAGTGTAAGGAGTCAAGGGAAAAGGAGATCCTGACAGTACTTGCAAGAATAATTCAGGAAAGGGCAATGAATAAGAGTGTAAAGACCTCAAGACAAAGCCATTGGAGTTATTAAATAATCAGAGGGAAAGGAGGGTGCTGATGGAAAGGAAATGAGCCAAACCCACTGCACTTGAGTTGCTTTCAACTTAGAGTGACCTTATTGAGTAACAGAGTGGAACTGCTCGGTCCTCCCTAGGGTCTCCATGGCTTTAAGGGCTGCAGGACACCTGGTGCGTGTGACCAGCTGCCATCGTCGTTAGCAGCAGAGTGCTTTAGCCACTGCATCATTGGGGTTCCTTGAAATGTAGAGAACCAGGGGATAGCAATGTCATGAATAAATCCGCTAGCATGAGTCGATTCCGACTTCTACTGACTCATTAGGACAGAGTAGAATTGCGCCTTTTAGATTCCGGTGATTCCTTACAGGAGAAAAAAGCCTGGTCTTTCTCTCAGGGAGCTGCTGGCAGTTTGAACTTCTCAACTTTGTGGTTAGTAGTCCAACACATAACCTTGGGCTTGGACCCCTTCACCATATTTATTCTAACAGTACTGCTAACCATTGTAATTGAAGATGATGTTATGCAATAGTGAGATACATTAATTTTATTATGCTGCATTAGTCTCACTATTCTCCAACCGTATAACAGTTTCTATAAAGATTTCATACAAAGGACATAAAAAAATCTAAGGGTTTTGTCGTTTTTTTCCTTTTGCCCCTTTTGGTACATTATAAATAATAAATATTTTATAGGATTCACTGTAATCTTATTTAGTCTTACTTGTTTTGTTGATAAAAATGGACTCTCTACCTTTCTCTCTCTCTCTCTCTCTCCCTCCCTCCCTCCCTCCCTCACTTCCCCTCTTTTCTTTACAGTGCAAACACTGGTTTTTAGTATTACCTGAATAGAAGAGGTTTAAAATGAAATTCACATACCAGAAAAATGACTTGGACTACCTGATTTTAACAAAAACAACAGCCATTACTAAGGATTCTAAGTGATTAAAACTTGGAGTGAAATCTTCTGGTGTTTGAATTAAATTCAAATACTTTAGTTCATATGATTTTGTAAGAATTTAACTATGGGATATGAAGAAAATGGGTCAGATTTAGCTCAACTATTTTAGTATCAGATAGAATGCTAGAAATGATGGGTGAGCAATAAACAAACAGCCCAAGTTCCTCAAGTGAAAATTCTGTACGTTTTAAAAGTCTTAAAGAGTACAGAATTAAAGACAAGGAGAATAATCTAAAACTATACAACATATAAAAATAAGGATAGAGAATTTAAAGTTTAGAGGGAAATATGTACTTTAACATTTGTTATTCTTCATAGGTTTAGTTGACAAAAAGCAAAGAGAAAGATCTAGAAATTCTAAAATGCAATGATTAGTCAGAGACAGAGCAAGAGAGAAATCTGTAATAACAAAGGAAATAAGGCCCATGTCTTAGTACAAGGCCCATGTCTTATATATCTGCACAACTACAGCTCTTTCATAAACTATTCTCAGTAGATTCGAGTTCAAGGGCAGAGTGCCAATCAAAAGTAAAGGAGGCAAATAGACCCTTCAAGCTTTTATCCCTGGTCCTTACTTTCCTACTAGTTACTGATGAAATTATTATCAGCCTCCATCAGTGAACACACCACTCATTTCTGTGAACTCAAGAATGCTGTCAGAGGCCATGGGCGGCTACTTGGGTATCTATTCACCAGAAAATTTCAATGTGATTACCATTCAATTAACAATCAAAGGTCACTCTTCTTAAAATAATTTAAGTAAACCCACAAATATCAAACCATGTAATCTATCAACTTCACCAATTACTTGAGGATCTAGGACTTGTTTTTATAAATATTTTGAGTTGGAACGAGGAAAATATCTGGAGTTTTCAAGTAGCTTTGTCCCTGAATAGAAAATTAGCATTCTGATTGTGCAGTGACCTGAATGGAAATTTCTTTCCCTAGCTAAACTAACTAAGGTGATGCAAATCCTTGTTGATTTGCTGCTCCAGTATTTTAGGACAAAGAGGTACTATATTTTCACCCAAATAAGGTGCATCTTCGACTTGTGACTGGAAACTTGAGCTATTTGTCAACTGTGATATTAGTCTAGAGATGCCTACAAAATTACCTCACTGGAGAGGGCTTGGTGGACAAATTAATGTCGATGGTTTGTTTCATTTGTACAAAAAGATGGTTCCTTACTTTGTCTCTATTGTTGGTGGGTAGGTATCCTGAAGTGGATCCCTACTCAGGGCCACCTCCTGGGTGCAGGACACTGCTCCGGGAGTTTCCAAGGCTGGGTCCCTCTGGGAGCAGATGCTCAAGCTTATTGTCCAGGATGTGTTTGCACAGACTCTGGCTGGGCTTGACCACCTCGCCTTTTGGATAGGAGTGGAGTCCTGAGCCAGTTGTGCCACCCAGGGGGTTTAGATAAGTCTCTCCTTTATTTAGAAACACTTTATGTGGTTTGTCTTAGGGAGGTGAGTGTTGGATAAAGATGTACTGGTTTAAAAGCACCAACTGAGAATTCTTGGGGTCACTTGAGCAAATCATGATTGGCAAAATAAGCTATATAAATTTGTATTTAAATCATGTACAATAAAAATTAAGCCAACCTATATGAAAAATTTATCACTTCATTTTTTTTTTACTCATCACTTAAGTACTTTACAAAATGTTTACTATTTTCTATGTTCTTGATGCTTTTGCCGGGTACTTTACCTGTATGGCACGCATGCTCTATAATATTGTGTTAGGAAGTACCTCACACAACAGCTGCGCACACAAAACTGGTATCACTTGTATACAATGTGATTGTATGGTCAGATTTAGGGTATGTGTATAACCTATTCTATGTATCTATGTCTTGATAGTCAAAATAAATTTGTTTGATAGCTTAAAGGAAAAACAGGGCCAGTCCATGATATGGTATTCACACAAAATCCAGATTACCCACTGTCCTATCTCATTGAAGGCATTGAGGAAGTTTAGCGCCAGAACAACTGAAGTGTAAAATGACAGAGCCCTAGCTGCACAGGGCCTCAGCGTAGGCTGCTAACCAAAATGCTGACGGTTTGAATCTACTCACCACTCTATGGGAGAAAGGTGTGGCAGTCTGCTTCTGTGTTGATTACAGACTTAGAAACTCTCAAGGGGACTCTCTTCTGTCCTGTCCAGTAACTAGGTCTCGTTTAGTTGAGTGTTTAGGCCCACTGCACGTGGGTCACTGTGAGAGGCCACAACTTGACTATACCTAACAAAGGTTGACCCACCGCCAATGGGCCTCCTTAAAAGCTATTTATCCATTCAGCAAATCAATTACATCACTGAAGAACAAGTACAGTCCTGACATACATCTTTATGGTTACAATTTGTCTTACCCGTTATCATAATTTTTTTTTTTAACATTTGCTGCCGCCCAGTCAATGCTGACGCCGAGCAAACCCCCGGTGGGCTTCTGAGACTGGCACTGTTGACGGCGGGAGAAAGGCCAGAGCTGCAGATAGATTCCAACTGCCCACCACGTGGGTCGCAGCCCAAAGTAACTCCTGCACCACCAGAGCTCCACGTCACCGGCTGCACATCAGTCAACCAGTACTGTGTTACACACACGCACACGCACTTAGATACGCACGACCATGGCCTCAGACACAGCACCACCTGTGAGGATTGTGCACATGGCCCCCTGCCCCTGGGTCACTGTGAGAGGCACGCAGCTTGACTAGACCCAACACAGGCAACACACATGCACGCACATCCACGTTCACATCGTCCCTCTGGTTGTTAAAACATTGGTCATTTTATCTTTGCTTATATGGATATATAAAATAGGACAAGGCAATACGTAGGTATGCCCTGAAGCAAAGGAAGCTCTTGTATTATGGTGGTTAAGCACGTGGCTGTTCAAACCCACCGGTGAATCTGCTGCTGGAGAAAGACAATGTAGTGTTTGCATGAAGATTTACAGCCTGGGAAACCCCATGGGCAGATACACTATGTCCTATAAGGTCATTATGAGGCTCAGTCAGCTGGACAGCGATGGACATTGAAGAAAAACAAGGGATGAGGCATAAAACAGAGTTGCACGTTGGACCGTTAGCAGTATCCAAAGTACGTATCTCTGATCAAGGATTTATGTTTACCCTTCAGGACTAAGATCCAAACACCAACACGTATGGTTACCTTCGGGGTTAATAGCTCTTTTTTGTGCTCCTAAAGGATATTTTTGACATTTCTCTTTTAAAGTAGTTAAGTCCAATAATTCAATTGTTTTCTTATCTGCCTCTGCCAAAGTAAAAGATCACTGAAGTGCGGATTTTACTTTTATATCCAACATAAACAGTGTTGGTATTCATTTGGTATTCAAATACATACATTTGGTATTCACACATGAATAGAACTCAACTGAATTCATAGCAAATAATTAAGGATCAACTGTAAGGATATTGAAAAATTGCAGCAACAGTTGAGTTCATTTTCCTCAGCATGATAAGTAATGAATAAACGACTTAATAACCAATTTTAAGATAGTTAATTCTTAATTAAGAATAAAGCTGAGATTTATGTAGAAGATTTTATCTGCTCATTCTTTTTAAGGCTACAGCTTAAGTTCAGTTCTAGTTGCTAATGTTCATGTGTTTTAGATTGGGGTAGAAAAGGTTGTTTTTTTTATGCATTGTTGAAAATATTCAGGGAAAAAACGTTTGAGCAACTTTCAGATTTTAAAATTTAATCTTATACTATTTAAGATTAATTAGTAACATTATTGTTTAAAAGAAGAAACAATTCAAATAATATACCATTGGCAGAATCTCTATTTGAAGGTTTTCTCTCAGCCACAACAGAAATACCCTGGTCTTAGAGGAATCCTTAATTTAAAAATACATAATGATATCTGCGTAGCATTGACAACCACTTCGTTTTTATATGAACTCATCTAACATTTACTCCCACTCATCCTAAATCAGTGACTCCATTCTGAATCTTAGTGGCACTACGAGACAGAGGAGAAACAGGTCGCGGGGTTTCCAGGCCCGTCATCTTTATGCGAGCAGACCAGCACATCTTTCTCTCCTGGGGCAGCTGGTGGCTTTGAACTGGTGACCTTTCACCTAGGAACCGAGCACTTCGCCACTGTGCTACAGGGTTTCTCCAGTTATCACATGATAAGAATCATACGACGCAGCTGCCTTTGATCAACTTACCAGCCTTTTCTTTTACTTCTTTCTTACCAATTTTGGAAAACTCCTCCCAAGTTTTTTTGGGGGCCACAGAGATAAACATAAGCTAGTGCTGACTAAAGTAATTGGCTTGCTACCATTCTTATTGCAATAATTAAAGAAATCCCAACAATCAGCTCAGTGGGACTGTGGTTTCTTCTCGATGGCTGCAGGTGTCTTCTCAGATACACAGCTCATCTGTGACCAGGTGACACGATTCACCTCAGTGGCGAACTGTATCCGGCTCACACCGGCTTAGCCCTCATAAACATTGACAAAATATGACAGCATCAAATCCATGTTATATGAATGACATCACTTCATCCAATAAAATGCCATTTTATAAAGTAATAAAGAGATTGCTGGCAATATTCTGGTTGTCTTTTACCTTTTCTTTTCCATCTTTTCACTCAACCCCTTGAAGGTAAGCAAGACCAATCCCCTGCGTACCCTGTGTGTGTGGGGGGGACTCATTCTGGTTTACATTAGTACAGTGGAGAACAAAGCAGCGTCAGTTTTCTAAGCTGCAGGATCTCTAGCTTCCTGAAGCCCCCCACAGACCACTGGGCTGACAAGGGAAGTTCTTGAAGTCACTGCGGATGTTCAAGTGACACAATTTTGCCAAGCACACAATTTTATTTTATGTTTCTGCCTCAGGACTCTCCGATTTCTATTTATATCAGTCTTCATAGTCAATGATAAAGCTATCAAAGAGGGCCACTCTCTCTTATGAAAATCATGACTGAAGATGATAGTTATTCATTTTGCTAAACTTTACAAACGTTAGGAAGAGACAATTGTATGATGCTTCTTGTGAGACCCTCTCAAGCTAGAGGGCCCCTAAAATTACTTCTTTAAAATAATTTTAAAACGTGGGCCCATTTGAAGGTACAAGTTTATCCTCTATTGTCTTCCTTCTTATTCAGAATGCTACAGAACCGGTTTATTTTTAATGTTAATTTTTTCCCTTCCAAAAATATACATTTAGTATTAGTAAACGTAAACCTCAAATTCTGTAAGACATATCAACTTATAGCATCATTTAATATGTGCTGAGCTAAGTATCTCTGGGACTCTCATAATTAAGACAAAATAGCTTGTTTGGGGTGGGAAAGGATAGAATTTGAAAAAACGGTTGAATTTACTGTTTTATAGAATGTTGAAATTTCGTTTTACAAAAATTTCAGTTCATTTATAAGATGTTGTATTTCCCCATCGTCACCTCAGACAGTCCTTGCGTCCCTCAGAAATGCACTGAACTAGGCAAACTTTGATCTTTCTTCCAAAACATTGGAATGAAAAACTAAGGTCTCAAATACAGGGGGTGGAGTATTTAGTGAGAGCACCATTCAACAACCTATAATCAAAGAAACGACCTGGCATGCACATCATGGTTTTCTATATGCAGAATTGCCAGATCTCCTGCCTGTGGTTGTCCCAAATTACTTTTAGAAAGTTCTCTACAGTATGATAGTTATTCTTTAAAGTTAAATATAAACACCACTCTATAGTCTCGTATTTTCGTTGTAGGTGAAATAAACCTTCTTATTTTTCATATAATAAAATTCTTTTTGAAAAATTGAGAAATATAGCAGTATCACACTGCATATATACTGTTAATTAAAAGTCCTCCTTTATTTTATTTATTTATTTAGTAGAAGTCCTCTTTTATACGCACAAAATAGCTTGTTTGGGGAGGGAAAGGATAGAATTTGAAAAAATATGGTTGAATTTACGGGTAACAGATATTTAGAAAAAAGATACAATTAATATAAAATGAAACGGAAGTGTCAAATTTAACCTCAGTATTTGGCAGGTTGGCTCTGCTGAGTTAAGCATCTATACAGCAACCCATCCAGACAAACATGAGCTAGTAAAAGGAAACTCACTAAAACTATGCACAGTCCACATATTACACCTTCACTATTTAGAAAATGAAAATCTAAAGGCTGAAATTCGTCTCAAGACAGTTTAAGATGCTGAGAGCAATCTATTATCGAAATGCTGGTCCATGTATGAAACATAGTGGTCAATGGAAAAATAATTATTCGTGATTTAAGGATTTATTCTGAAAGAGCATTGCCAAGAAATTCATTGTGTAAGTTTCTACAAATTCCCCCAGTACCCATAAACACCTACATAATGAAATACAAATTAGTACCATGGGCCCTTTCCCCTCATTTGATTAACATACCCATTTCAGAAGAGGGGGGAAATACAACACTGGTGAGAGATATAGCTGTTGAATGAAAAAGAAGGTGGGTGGGGATGGGTGAGGCCCATCGTGTCACAGATGGCCGTCAGAATAAAATGAAGCGTGGGTCTGCTGAGGGACTCAAACCTTAGTGTGAAATCCGAACAGAAAAGCATGCAGCAGAAGGCAACATTTCAAAAGGCATTTGGCACCAAGTGGCATTGTGAGGGTTAATTTACTGCCAGGAGCTGCTGGGCTTTCATTCTCTGAAGACACACAATGGACAGATCCCCGAAGTGCCCGTCATAATCGCAGATGCTGGGGGATTAATGCGAAGACGAAAGCTTCATGAATATTAAAAATATCAAAACTGCTAATGATGTAGCAGAGCTCGAAACAGCATTCAATTTCAAAATCTAAGAGGGTGGCACACAGACATCCTAAGACACTGTCTTTTAAAAACTGATTAAAACCTACTCAATTTGTAACAGAAAGGGGCTTATGCAGATTAGGACCTGAACTGGCTGCCAAACTTTACAAATTGCACAGACTAATTACCATAATGAAGCCTTGGATTGAGAAGAAAATTCCATTTATCTCAAGCTGACTCAGTGGAACTTCAACACAAAGAAAGTCCTGACATCAGATGGGCTTTTCCCTCAAATGATGCTTGAAAGACCACTACAAACACAAACAAACAAACAAAAGAGGCCCCAACCTTCAGAATAGTAATGATTCTGTTTAAAACAGTTGAAGCAAAGAATAGCTCAATATTGTAACGGGTTATATAAATTTGAAGTCTACTATGCATGAGAAAATCTTTTATTTTATATAAGGAATTTTTTATATAAGGGATTTCTTTTAAAAAGAAATTATATATTTTTTATATAAGGAATTTCTTTAAAAAAAAATAGGAACTGAAAATACAGGGAATCCAGGATGGATGAGCCCTATAGGACCAGTGGTGTGAGTGGCAAAACAGGGAGGGTAAAGGGAGAATGGG
>NW_022103903.1:979935-998909 GCF_000313985.2 Echinops telfairi
ACAAATACGCTTTACACAATTGATGTGTGTATGGATTGGGATAACAGTTGTATGAGCCCCTAATAAAATGTTTAAAAAAAAAAAATCAGAATTATAATATATTCACAGAATAGGATTGCCTTTTTAAAAAATGAGAGAATTCTAGTCATTGCATTGACTTAACAAATAGTTCTGTGACTTAAGTTTGATGTGAAATTTAGTGAACTTTGTTTCTAATAAGGGTGTATAGCAAATAACTTGCTAAATATTTGATTGCTAAACTAGAGCTCAAAGTAATAATAGAAGTAAATCAAGTTAAACAGCATTAGAATTTTTATATTTTCGACTCTCAAGTATTGTTTTAAAGAAACCAAAACAAACATTATAAAAGGGAATCTATCTTTATCTTCCTTCAATTAAATCAGTTAAGCAGCTGTTCAGTGAGTCCGTGGATGACTTGGAGAAAAAAACAGGATCGTGAAAGTTAATATTATCTTTATGGCTAATAGTTAACATGGCTACATCATTTTCAGCCCAATTTTGAAACGGAATACCACAGAATAAAAGATTCAAAACAATTACATCTGATTATGGATGGAGTCGGAACAAATTGATTTTTAATCACTGGGAACATTTGGTTTCTATTTTGGAGTAGAGGGTGCTTGGATTCAAGTTGTTGCACTTCCTGTTTATATACTTGCTTATAGAACTGGCAAGTTGCTCCTATGCTGATCTTATAGGTTGTCAGGTATGCTTTCTCTCTGCCCTCCCCACCCACCTTCCCTCTCTTTCCCCCACTTTCCTTCTTCCCCTCTTTCAAAACTTTTTTTTTTAATCCAGTAACCAAAGTTCCAAGTTGTCTTCTTTCTGATATTCATGCAGTTGTTTCATGCCCCCTCGTTGATTCTGACTAAAAGTGACCCTGGATGACAGAATAGCACTGTCCCATAGATTGTTCTGGGCTTTAATCACTGAGAGCAGGTCACCACGTCCTTTCTCCACTAACACAGCTAGAGAGTTCAAACCCATAGCCCATTGACTAGTAGCAAAATGCTTAAATATTATGCTACAAGAGCTTCCAGTGTCTTCTACTCTAAGCTGACCTATGACATAGAGTCATGCTTCCCACTATCCAGCTCCCTGAAGGCATTGTTGGGTAAGCATTAGACTATGAACCACAAGGTTAGAAGTTCAAACTCACTGGCCACTCCATGAGGATAAAGAAGAGCCAATTGGCTCCGCTGAAGTGTTACAGCCTTGGAAACACTGCACACGGTAGCTATACATAGAAACGAATTGGATGACATTACGTTTGATTCTGAGCAGATAGTCAGAGAAGCTGGATGATATGCAGACAAATGTGGCATCGAATTGGAGGAAGGCTTATTAACAAATTGCTAAATAGAGGTGGCACAATCTTGCTTGCTGAAAGTGAGGAGGGCTTGAAGTACTTGCTGATGAAGGTCAGGGATTGGTGCCTTCACTATGGATTGTAACTCAATGTAAAGAAGACGTAAATCCTCACCACTGAACCAACAGGGAACATCATGAGAAATGGAGAAACGATGGAAGGATTTCATCTGCTTGGAGTCACACTGAATGCTCGTGGAAGGCGCAGTCAAGAGATCAAAAGACATGGTGCGTTAGGGAAATCTGCCGCAAAAAACCTTTGCAGAGTGTGGAAAAGCAAAGATGTTAGCTTGAGGGCTAGGGTGTGCCTGACCGAGGCCTGATAGGTTCAATTTCCTTACATGCATGTGAACGTTGGATAATGAATAGAGAAGACCAAAGAACAATTGATATGCTTAAGTTTTGGTGATGGTGAGACTATTGAAAGTACCATGGGCTGCCAAAAGAACACACAAATCTGGATGGACAGGCAGAATACGCCTTAGAAGAAAGGATAGTCAGACTTGTCTCATATACGTTGGGCATGGAATCCACAGGGACCAATTCCTGGGGGTAAAAAGAATGCTCAGTCAAATAGAAGGTCAGAGACAAAGAAGAAGACCCTTAAGGAGACAGGTGGGCACAGGGTCTTGAAGACTGGGCTCAAACATACTAAGTGGGCGAAGAGAAGAGACCAAGTTGGTGGTTCCTGTTGTTGTACAGAGGGTCCGAGTACGAACTGACTGGATGTCCCCTTCAACATTATGCTGTCACCTGTGCTGTCGCACACACTCAAGTAGTTACTCCACCTAAGTACCTAAGAGAGAGAAAGGCTAACAATCCAATGGAAATAGCTTTACAGTTTTAATTATGAATTGTGTGGCCATTCACAAAGTGAATAAATTTCCATTTCCCAATGCGCACACATTTTGGTTCATGTCAATGATTGCAGTCCCCCCAAAGTAACATCATATCGCTCATTCCATTTTTACTTTGTTGATAGTTTCAGTTGCTCACGCTTTGCTAATCCTTCCTGCCTTTGGATCTTTGTCCTGGAACTGTCCTTTTGAACAAGAATGGTTTGCTTTTCTGAGGACTAGGTACTCCCTAGGGCTATTGCTCACTGCCTACACTTATTGATCATTTAGCTGAAAATTGAGCAACAAAGAGAATGAGTTCATTTCCAGACTTGAAAAGTAACGGAGGGCTGGCTATAGGCTATCTCTATTGGGCCAGCAAACCTGGTTGTTTATGAGTTTCAATTGTAGTCCACATTTTCTTCCAATTCTATCCACGAGTGGATATTCTAATGGGATTCCCTTCGGAGCGTTTGGTAGTGGTAGGTGAACACCAGCTGGATTTTGCTGGTTTCAGAAAGGAGCCCTGGTGGAGTGGTGGGTTATATGATGGGCAGCTTAGTGTTGGCAGGCACCAACCACTCCAACAGGGAAGATGCGGCATCTATGCCAGGGAAGTTTTCCAGTTTTGGAAATCCACAAGGGCAGTTCTCCCCAGTCTTGGAATTGACTCTGTGGTAGCAAATTCGGAGCAGGGTCAAGGAGAATGAGGCTTGTGTCCTTTGGGTTAATTGTTTCTATGGACCTTTGATGTTCTTCTATCCACTTTGTTCTGTAAGGGGGCAGGCTAATCGTTACACCTGAGACAGCTGCTCACAAATGTGTATGAGTCCCTTCACTGCTCGGCCGAAGGAGGAGGACCCACTCTGTCTCAGTAGCCCACACTGGGCTACGCTACGCCAGTTGGTGTCACCTGTGACCAGTCTGGAAACTCATTCCCTGAAATTCATTCCCTTAGGTATTTAGTTCTGGCAAAGAAGTGACATAATGGTGCCCCCTATGTGCTCTATTACAAGGATAGATATATTTTCGGTATATGTAAATAGAGAGAGAAAAATCCATAGGTATTTATTTGTATACTCCCATTCTCATGCATACACTATTTGATTTTTTCAGTCTATTTATGCATCCACTATTTGATTTTTTCAGTCTATTTATGCATCCACTTATAGATTATTATTACCACTATTGCACCAGTGGGTGCATAGTAGTATTCACCTTTGTTGAAGAATAAGAAATGATATATAGATGTACATAGATATGTATTTGCCTACTATCTACTCACACACATATGCCACTTTTCAACTTCAAGTGGAAAGGTTGATTAGGGCAGTGGCAATGAGGATGAATTTTGTAGTCTCCTTCAAATTCTATTACCTTTACTGAATTGCTAAATTAAGTGTGAATTTGATACCACATATCTCAGATGGCTGTGATATATATACCTACACACACATATATACTATGTATATATATATATATCAGTGGGTTGTTATGAGGATAAAATAAACAAAGAAAAATACTTAACACAAGCACAGAAACAGTCTAACATATAATCACGGTAACTTTTATGTATTACTCTTTGTATAGGTTGTGCTACAAAGGAAAGGCATTTAGAATTATAATGGCGTGTGATGGGGTCTAACAGCACCTGGGTGGTCAGCAGATAATTTCTCGAAGAAGTCACTATTTAGTTAGTTTCTTAGGATATACCATTGGACCAGAGGAGGAGTGAGGCTAAGTGATTTCCAGTCAAAAGGAAGTTTCCCAGATGACTGCAAGGAGTTCAGCAGCCTGGGTAGTAGGCTTCTGGCTTGAAGGAAGGCCAGGGAGGCATACATGGAAGTATGATGAATGAGGTTGCTGCTCTCATTTATTGTGGTAAAGGTGCTGTACTTTCAATATTTCTTAATTCCCCAGGTTTTCAGATCCCCAGGCTTTATACCTGTCAAAATCTTCTTGAACACCTGCTTGTTCTTTAGAATAAAATGCCTTTACAGTTCCCCTTCTGGAAGCATCCTTCTAGATAGCTGACTGCCCTTGGTTAGATCAGATGCTTATATTCAAGTGAATTCATATTTGAGCATTAATCATTCTGAATGCAGCTCCCTAGAGGGGGAACAGCCTGGCCTGACAAAGAGAAGGGCCGAGCATACAGGAGATGGTTTGCAAATGTTTGGTCAGATAAGTCAATGAATGAAAAATACATACCCTCCTTAAACTTTGAGTTGACACAGTCTACATAGAAAGTTGAGGTCAGTTCAGGCAGGGAGTCCCTGGATGGTACTTACAGTGAACAAGCCCAGCTGCTAACCTAGAGGAGCCTCTGCGAAAGTCTTGAAAATGTACTTGTGAAAAATCAGTCATTGAAATACAACGTTCCCTTAGTTCTTAAATGCTTCCTCCCCACCCTCCCACTATCATGATCCCAATTCTACCTTGCAAGTTTGGCTAGACCAGAGAATGTACACTGGTCCAGATAGGAACTGAAAATACAGGGAATCCAGGGCGGATGATCCCTTCAGGACCAGTGGTGTGAGTGGCGATACTGGGAGGGTAGAGGGAGAGTGGGTAGGAAAGGGGGAACTGATTACAAAGACCTACATGTGACCTCCTCCCTGGGGGACGGACAACAGAAAAGTGGGTGAAGGGAGACGTCGGACAGGGCAAGATATGACAAAATAATAATTTATAAATTATCAAGGGCTTATGAGGGAGGGTGGGGTGGGGTGGGGGTGGGGAGGAAATGAAGACCTGAAGACCTGGGCTTAAGTGGAGATCAAAAGTTTTGAGAATGATGAGGGAAATGAATGTACAAATGTGCTTTACACAATTGATATCTGTATGGATTGTGATTAGAGTTGTATGAGCCCCTAATAAAATGATTTTAAAAAGGAAATTACACAGAGCACAATTCTACTCAAACACACACGAGACTGACTAGGTGGGAATGGATAGTCCAGGGGACATGCATCATGAATGTTCTTAACCAGTGGACGCAAGTATGTCCCTGCTACTCAGTGTTGCCTCAGCATAAGCTCATCGAAGAGAGATGAGGAAGCCCTCTCCGACCCTTACAATGCTGTCCTTCTGTATTCTCTTCCCACCCCTTTTCTGTCTGCTGGCAAGTGCCTTCTGCATGTTCAGAGATTCCATAGCTGATTGATTGCCACTGACTTACTGCCAAGCTCCCCAAAGGAGCAATGCCCTTTCCCCTCTTAGCATCTGTGCCTAAGTGAAGTGGATGGTGGCAAGGAAACCCCTGTGAGTAATTCTAGTCTATGAATAGGAACGGGACTTCCACACTCCTCAAATAGCGACTCACAGCTCACTGAACACCATTGGTCTGTGGCACATAATAGTATAGCTCTACCTCCAACAGCGCTGGGCCATGGGTGTGTGTGTGTGTGTGTGTGTGTGTGTGTGTGAGAGAGAGAGAGAGAGAGAGAGAGAGAGAGAGAGAGAGGAGAGAGAGAGAGAGAGAGAGAAAGAGCGTTCTAGCTCATGGTACACATGCAGGAATGTGCATGCATACTTCTGGGGGAGAGGGCACTAGGTATGGCTGAAAACACAGTTAGAGTCAAGTATAAAAGAGACTAAATTCTAGGACAAATATAAGCAGAAGCAGTCCTTCACAAGAGGGGTCAAGTAAGTCCTAAAAAACCACAGATCTGCATGGCTGTTTTCTTGATTATTCAATAGATGGCCCAGAACTAATATTAATCAAGATGCTAGGAGAGACTGGTCTAGTAAGTTCCCTTCACGGTGAGTACAGTCTGTGAGTTCTGTGTGGCATTGCCAAGAATCCTCAAATCCCGCATGGAAGGAGAAAGCCTTGTGAGGGATGGGTGCTGTCAAACTGGGACAGGAACATGAAGCACAGAGCCAGGGCTGACCTTGGCCTCAGGGCGATAGGGCATCCGAGGAGGGCAGATGTGCTCTTCGTACCTGTTTTCACATTCAAATAATGCAGCAGGCTGTACTTGGGGTCAAATCCTCCTCCCAAGGAAATTCTTGCAAGGAAATAATTAGAGCAATTGGTGATAAAAATTATTCATAAACATGAGATTATTCCAGATAATAGAGATAGGATATTAGAGAATGTACCAACTTTCTGGTGGCACAGCAGTTAAGCACCTGCTTTCTAACACAAAGGGTTGTATGATTCCAAGCCACTAAATCCATGGGAGAAAAGTATAGCAGTCTATTAAAACTCTCTGGGACAGCCGTATATTCTCTTCTAAAGAATAGCTACGAGTCAGAGTTGACTGATGACAAACAGCTACAAGAAGTCAGTCATCAGCTGTCTGCTGGTTTGACACACCGTAGAGGTTTGGGTGCTGCTAAGATGCTGGAAGCTATGTTACTAACCAAAGTAGCAGGGTTAGCGCAGTGGTCAGCTTTCTGCCGAGCTTCCACACTAATACAGATAGGGAAGAAAGATCTGGCAATGTAGCTATGAAAACTAGTCAAAAAATCCTTATGGATCACAACATAATGTTTTTTGATACAGTGCTAGATGGAACCCTTTAGTTGCATGGCATTCAGCTCCCGCGGAGCTGCAGCCGCGGACCCGAGGATACCATGAATCACGAGGATACCATGACACGGGAATAAACACCTTGTCCTGCGGTAGCTAGAGTCAACTGGAGGTGGAAGCTGTCTCACCAGCACTGAAAGCATTAATAATAACAACAGGAACTGAACAAACGAGCAAAATAATAAAACAAAAGCAAAACAAAAAGAAAAGCAACAACAATAACAAAACAACATGAGGGGTTCACTCGAATGCTTCAATACAGAAGTAGAGAGTTCGGACTAATGTTTGCCACTGATTTTCTGTTTTAAGTTCACAATTTCTAACCCGGGTGATGGTTCTGTTATTATCTTTTATCTCAGGGTTAGTAGTCACATTCTGTTTCCTAAAAAAAAAATTTTTTATTAAGGTTGATCCAGAAATATTTATGGAACATTCTCAATAATTAAGGAGCCTGATTTTTCATAAACTGAGCTCCTGTCTTGCAAATTACATTGGAATTGATTCTAGAATCCTTTTATTGATGTGATATAAGGGGCATTGAGTACCCCACTTACAGTAAATCAACTTAGTGAAACTCATGTTTGTTCCCTAAGGGCAAAAGGTCTTAAGAGATCAGAGGGATCTAGATGTTTGCTAAAGGCGTTTGAAATATCCCATTAACAGTAGATGCTGACATCATGCTCCATGATACCCTTGAACATCTGAAGTGGTGTTATAGTCCAAAAATTTAACCCATGATATTTTTCTATTGGCAAAAACCTAACCTTGACATTTTTCATTTTGCAACAATCTTAATGCATACGTACACATACAACATACCCAGCACACCTACACACAGACCTAACTACATCTTTAGTGTACAACAGCGAATCATATTAAATTTTACATTTTATTTTCAGAAAGAACTGCAGAATCTGGGATTTAAAAATTTTTCCCTGTTAAGATTGTGCTTGAAAATGAGCTTTATCTTTCCATATTCAAATATGGAGACACATTATGACAGTTACAAGAGAATAAGAGCAATGCCTGCCATCAGTGAAAGCACGTTTACAATGGTAGGGAGAAAAGAAGAACAGGAAAAGAATCCCTGGATACTATTCCATGAATAATCCAAAATATCTGGAAGCAGATGAAAATGAAAGAGAGAAAAATAAACAACTCCATTAAAGGGTAACTCCCAAATATGAAATATTTTGTCTCAATGGTGGGGGGGCAGTTATGTTTTTGTAGGCAGTCTATGCAAAAGGTTTAAAGTGGAAATCCACAAGAACAGCAGCCTACCATTTGAAAGGTTCACCGAAGTATTGTGCAACACCCTCTCTGTCTAATGTCAGAATTAAGTAAGAATATTAATATATATTAAAATACCAGCATACAACAGAAAGAACTTTTGCTTAGATATACAGCAAAATGATAGCTCAGATTATGTTCTGGTAGAAGTCCTGGTGGGATACTGGTTATGTATTGACCTGCTAACTTCAAGGTCAGCAGGTTGAAACCACTAGCCATTCCATGGGAGAAAGGACTTTCTATTTCTCTGAAAAGTGAATTGGGAAACTCAGAGCTGCTAAGAGTTGGAATTGACTCAATGGCAGAGTTGGTTTGTTTTTTTGAGAAGCCCTGATGGCGAAGTAGATTAAGAGTTGGTCTGCCAACTGCAAGGTCACCAGTTGGAGCCCACCAGCTGCTCCCCAGGATGAAGGAGAGACTTTCCGCTCCTGAAGATTTACAGCCTCAGAAACCCAAAGGTGCAATTCTACTCTGCCCTACAGGGTCTCTATGAGTCAAAATAGACTCGAAGGCAGTTAGTTTGGAAGTTTTGGGGAGGCAGCCTTAGGAGCTTGAGTTGTACTAATAGGGTCCCTCTAGCCATACTTCCTTAAGTGGGATGTTATAATTTTAGACTCTACATCCGTGCCTATAACCCCACTTTGGAGAGTGCTCTCTACTGTGCTAATGGACATAAGTAGAGTGGGATTAAGACCTGATTTTAGTCGAGGGCGGGAACCAAGTTATATACCTTTTCCCTTGGGGGAGGGGCTGGGGACCATCTGTGTTAGGTCGGGTTGACTAGAGCAACAAATCCAGTGACACTCATATCTGTGTAAGGAAGAACTTTATATCAAGAAGTAATTACATATCACGAAAACATCCCAGTCCAGTTCGACTCAAGTCCTAAAGTCCGACACTTGTCCATAAGTCCCTCTTTTGACTCCCACAGCCACATGCAATGCTGCAAGAGGAGCACAGGGCTGCTGTGGATAAAGTCTTGTGGATCGGAGGTTGGTGGAACATGGCACCGTGGCCAGCAGGAAGGTCAAGGCGGAGAGTGAGGGGGAGGTTCTGTGGGTCCTCCTCATGAGAAGACCATGTCAACAAGGAGACGCCATCAGCCTGTGACCTGATGACAGGGTTGAATAGCACCCCTACACTTTCATATATCTTCAAGTGGACGAGACATTATGTAACGCCCACAGCCTCTTCAGTACCAGGTGTGAACCAAGCTACACGGGTTGTTCTCCTTGCGGGCTTCTTCCTACTTTCTAAGATACGTTTTACTTAAGACACCATCCTGGGGGTATGGTCAGCTTAAAGAGGAAGCACACCTGTATCAATGCCTTTCTTCAGTATAGAAGAGCCATATGGAACACAGGGAAAAATCCCTGGACCACTTGGAAGAGTGTGTCCAAAGTCTGTCTGCTGTGATAGAGGGCACAGAGACCACATGCACCAGAGACTGTGGCTCAGAGACTCAAAAGAGTTCTAGGCTACGGTTTCCTCGTGGCGAATGAAACTATGGAATTGCAAGACAGAAAACCAGGGGGACTGGCTTCCTGGCCCATGGCGGCAAAGGCCAAGTTAAAACGTGAATAAAAGTCTGAGGGCTGGAGACTGAGAAGAGGTGTGGCTTTGTACCAAGAACTGTCTCTTTAACTATTTGTTAATCCCGACTTGTGGCAATCACGAACTTCCCTAATAAGTGCCCTTAATTGTGAGTAGTGTCTGTGATGTCTGCGTGGCCATTGCAATGAATTCTTGAACCAAGTATCCATGGAGAGCGTGTGGCAGGAATGGGTAGTGTCCGAATCGTAAAGAAGAATGGGCCAAGAGACCCTTGACTCTTGGCAATAGGGAAGCCAGAAGAGGTTGGCTGTGGCCCCCATGCCAGTGACTGCAGAGCCCTGGTGGTGCTTTCTGCTAAGTGTTGGATTGCTAACGGCAAGGTTCACAGTATAAACCTACCATGGCTCCATGGAGAAAGATGAGGCTGTCTGTTCCCCTAAAGATGTATCACCTTGGAAACCCTATGTAAGGCCACTATGTGTTGAAATCAACTCAGTGACTGGGGAAGTGCTTTAAAATTTGGGTTTAGATAATCCTAGAGGTAAGATATGTTTTCTAATTTTCCAATCTGGCTACAGTTGACATGCACAATTTGGAAAAGCCTTTAAATGCTTATAAACATCCCTTCATTTCCCACATAAACTGGGAAGTAATGTATAAGCTTGCTAATCCACAGTTGTGGGAGAAAGCTGCGTGTTCATGAGTAGTCATTTTGTTGTTGTTGTCTTTAGTGTAAACACTCCTAGTAGGACCTCTCCCTCCTCCCACTTTTGGCTTTTTCTACTTCACATGGTAAAATATTTCGAAAGGCTTGCTAGTCAGTTGTCATCCCATTTTGTTTCTGACTGGAGTATAATCAGATTTGTAGGAAAAACACATCAGTACCTAAGGCAGTTCCTAGACAGCTGATGGGATATTAGAACATCTGTTGTCAATAAAGTCATACGCTTTTGGCATTCCAGCCAATGCAAACTTGTTTCTCAATTATTATTAACATGAGAGTTAAAGCTTTACTATGCTTCAAGTTAAATAAAAATAAAAGTCTTTGTTTAAATTCTGCAGGCTCTTCCACCCACCCTCCGTTCACCCAACACCAGTGTAGTCAATGGTGGCGGGGATAGGAAATCACTGGCAGGATGGTGGGAGCAGAGTAAACACATGACTTTCACATTCCCCACACAAGTCAGGATTAGGCTGCGTATTATTGAAAGGATAGTCTAGACATCCTTAATGCTCTGCTGTTTGCGTATGTTTGTTTCCTTAAACAGGCCTCCTTCCTATAGACAGTCATCTCTCAACAGAAACTTAAAATGTCAATTTACCTGGATTATGGAACTACACTAACTGCTCTTACTTAAAACAATGCATAGGCTTCCAGTGTGGCGGATGTGTGTGACGATGCCTTGCAGCACGTGCTGAGACTATCAGAGGATGTTGTTTTACAGACTAAATGACTGGTGCTTCAGAGAAACGAGAAGGCACTGCCCAGAAAGAGCTTACATTTGAGGAGAAGGCACCTATTCACTTTTGGCTGTGTAGACAGTGGGATCTAGACAAGGGTTAAGACTTAGCATTGGTTCGTCTGCTGGGAACTTTCCTCCAAAAAGACCCCAGTTGTGGTCAGGACTGAATTCATGGGAATGGACTCACGTTACAAAGTTATGGCTTGAAGAAAGAGCCTCTTTTGGATCTTGTGAAAGTTTCTAGATGAACCCAGAGCCCTGCACAGGCCCTCTGAACCATGGGCGGAATTGCTGCAGGCCTGATCTTGTCCATTTCCCTTTTAGGAGTTTATTTCTATCAACTCCCCCAGTGCTGTGACGTCTAAGATTCACCAGTCAGATTGCTTATCAAACACAGTATCTCTGCTTACCCGAAGTAAATGCTTGGGTCCTTTCCTCATTTTTCTTAAAAGTAGCAAACAAAGCACAAGTTTCAGATTCACGCACACACCCCATCTCACCAGGTTCTAGCTTTGAAAAGTTGAACAAGCTACTCAACTATAGCAAACTTCAGATACTTTCTCTGTAAAATATGGTTTTAAAATGTTGCTGTGAGAGTCACTCCCTGCCAGGGGAAACATTCAGAATACAATGCTAAGGTTATATAAATTGTTATGAAAAAAGAACTCCTAACATGAGCTAGGCAATTCCTTGAGAAGAGAAATACTTTTTTGAGCCGATAATCTTCCTTCACCCAATTTCTCCCTGTGACTTCAGATTTTCTATTGCTGACAACAATGTATGTTTTAAAATAGAGATTACAAGAAATATACTTACAGGGGTTCTTTTGTACTATGAAAATGTATTCAAGTTCAAAAAGTCTAGCTTCTTGGATTATTTGCTCAGCATACAGATTGATTAAGTGTGGTGAAAGGATATAACATGGGTTCACAGCTTTCCTGACTCCAGACCATGCAGTATCCCCTGTTCTGTTCAAACAACTGCCCTCTGGTCTAGATATGTATAGATTCTACATGAGCATAATAAAGTGAATTGGAATTCCCATTCTGAAAAAGCAGATACCTACATTTTATCCTGAATTATGAGTTATAGTACAAAACTTTTTAATTTCCGGGGCCAATGAGCATTATTTTGTCCTGAAAAGAGGACATTAGGCCCAATTAGTTTGGGAACCTGTGGTCCAAACCATCTCAATGGCAACTAACCATAACAGAAACATTTACTACTATCAGGAGAAGAGTTTAACAGGTATACATTAGCCAAGGAATTATTCTCATTGTTGGGCATCAGACACGAGTTAGTGGAGAGACTTAAGACAAGAGTTTATTTCTATCTTTCAGCCATAAGCACCTCCATATTGCAGAGAAATGGCATTAACATTAAGTCCTTTCATAGCTTTAATTTTTGTGATATCTTTCCGTTGCTATCCTAATCAGAATCTTTACTCATGATATTTTCAATTTTTCCTAATGAAAAAATCCTAGATATTAACAGAGTAAAACACTGAGGGAATTGGAAATAGGTACTTGGAGCCTTGTCTCCAGAACACTTGCTTAGATCCAGTTAGATCCGTGATGACGTGATGTCAAGCTGAGCACATGTAACTTCACGAGGGAATACGAAATTCCTTTGGTTTTGTAGTTTAGAGTCTAGTTCTCTTTAAAATCATCTGGGATTTGATTGGCCATCTTTGTGAAGCAACACAATAAATGTTTCATCTTGTGATGGGATGTGAGGGCTGCCGGCTTCCCTTTGGTCACACGAGTCTTCTTGAAACAAAATTTAGAGATATTGAAGATTCTGAGTCATGACAGATTAGAGCTGGAAGGAGATATTAACATATTCCTTTTCAAATTACTTTCTATAATCTAATACAGAATGGCAAGTATCTGTGAAGCCCTGGTGCACAGTGGCTCAAGAACTTGTTTGCTAACCAAAGACCATTTGTTTGAACCTACCTATTTCCTCAAAGGAGGAAAAGGAGACAGTCTGCTTCCATTAAGATTGACAGCCCCAGAAACCCAATGGGACAAGTCTGCTCTTTCCTATAGGGAATGTATAAATCGGAACTAGCTTAACAGTAGCTAGTTGTTGAGTTTGGGGCTTTAAAAACGTGAGGAATGCAAGTCCCCAATATGTTGAGTCATCTGTTCACTAAAGAATAATGATGAAACTGTGACAGACCTTATGGCATGAATGGGTCTGGAGGAGATTACGCTGGTCGAAGATCATTATTATAACACACACACACATACACACACACAAGATAAAAGTTTTTCATGCTCAAGGAAAGAGTTTCAATGGTACTCTAGAATGGAAAGCGAACGAACAGAAGGGGAGGCAACAGGAAAGAGACGAGACAGAAGGTAACTGGGTGAAGGGGAAGTTAGTATTCTCTGTGAATGAGAAGATCCCTAAGGGGACACCAGGACAAGCTTCTGGGCAGTTTGTTAAGAACTGTATGTTCTTGAATACCAAATAAATTCCCTGATATGTAAACCCCTACCTAACTTACAATAAAAGTGCTTAAAAAGAAATTGAGTCCTCTGTTTTTAGGGGGTGCAATTATTTAATAAGATTTTTGTTCTAGTGTTCTCTAATACAAACCTGATATTCAGACCTAGTGCAAACATTTGTAGGTGATGGCGACCGGTCTGTTTTTTGGTTTTGTATGATTTAGTCCCTCCCATCCCCACTGCTCAAATAGTCCAGCAGAGATGGTGAGTTGTGTCCTCTCCTTTGCTCTGGGCTTCTGCGAGGCAAAACATGACCAAGGCTCTCTTCTAACCTTCACTGAAAGTGGGGCAAGTGTGAAATAAAGTATCCCATGTTGCTTTTAATTAGGATTTGGTATAAAACAATAATATTAAACCCACGCCAAACCTACTGACATTTGATTCATAAGTCCACTGCTATTGAGTCCATTCTGACCCACAGAGACTCTATAGAACACAACTGACTCACTAGGTTTCTGGAAGTGGCAAATCTGTACAAGAGCATCAAATTTCCTCCTCCTGTGGAACGTCTGATGAACTCAAACTGCTGACCTCACTATGCCACCAGGACTCCTGTTCTGATTGACAGAAATCCTACACAAGGGTTTTCAGACAGTAAATCTGACTCAGAGCAGGTAGTTTCATTTTGGAAAAGGTGGTGGGTTTGAACCATTGACCTGCAGTTCGCAGCCAACACAGTCCACAGAGCCATCTTAAAGTGAAAACAGAAGACGATGAATCGAGACTGACGGTCTACATGTATCAGTAGCCCTGGTGGCAGAGCAGTTATGCATTGGGCTGCTAACCCCAAGGTCAGCAATGTGGAACCATGAGCTTCTTTTCAGGACAAAGATGAGACAGTCTATCCCTTTAATGAGTTAGTCTGGGAAACCCGCAGAGCAGTTCTACCCTGTCCTATGGGACTGCTATGTCAAGTTGGACTAGGACTAGATGACAGTGAGCTGTTTATCTTTATTTTTTAAATCCAGATAGATGGATAGGAGAATATGAGAGGGAATGTTCCTCTGGAAACCTGGTTTGCAGAATCGGATTATGAACTAGCTTCTGACATATGGAAATGGGAAGTACAAAGCATAGGATGATCTGATGAGAGTGGGAGATAGGGCTTCTCCTCAGCACCCCACCCCCTGAATGCAAGGAACTCACATCACTTTAGAAGCACTGCGGGAGACTTCCGGGAAGATGGCGAAGGAGTGACACATACCAGAGGTACTCCGCAGAATCCAGCCCAAGGGAGTTGCTTAGAGGGAACTTCAACACAGCTGGAATGCAGGAGGAGCATCATAAAGATACGTAGGCATGGGATTTTGAGGGGCTGGGGGCTTTTGGCTTACCTCAGTGGAAGCCGGCTGGGGCTGGACCTTGGCCCGCCACTGTCTCTGCCGGAGTTGGGACCATTTGGAGCTTGGTCTCAACACAGAGGGGCTTGGTCTCAACACAGCCACAGTTTGCACCTGCCTGCCTCGGGGCAGGCGCTGGACCCTTGCAGCTCCACGGGCAGGGATTGGGGTGCAACTACACTGTGGCTTTTGTTTCTATCTCTCCTCTTTGCCCCCCTCTATTTGAGGGCTGCACAGGGGCTTTTTCTGGGCTCAGCTGCTGCTTGCCGCCTCTGCCTCGGGGCAGGGACTAAACCCTTGCAGCTCCAAGGGTGGGGATCAGGACTCAGCTACAATGTTGCTTTCGTTTCCCTCTTCTCTATATTCCCGCACAGTCTAAGCAGTCTTACTTTTTAATTTATTTTGTCCTCTTTGTCTCTTTCCTGTTCTCTCACACTTCACTGTTGACCTCCTGACCACTCCCCTTAGCCTAGAGCATTTATGCCTGCACCACACCCGGCTAGGTGAGCTCCACCCTGTGTAGCTAGCCCGAGGCAAGGGAAAGCCTTGCTTTCCCTCCAGGGGATACTCTGCCCAACTTCTCACAAGGGGAATTCCTGCCTGTGTACCTGGGGGCATAAGGCAGCTTGCCCAACACTCATCAACATTCCAAGCTGTTGCAGGAACCAATAACCAACCTCCACAACACCAAAGCAGGCAACCCACCAGCCTTCTGGGGCACACCCCTGATAAGGAAGCCACAGCAGGATTAAGTGGTAGGTTAATTCCATAGTGAAATTAGCTGTAGGCAGTTCGAAGAAGCGTTTCTACAAGTCTCCCAGAGACAGCCAGTGCTCTTCAACTCCCTGAAAAATGGCACCTGGCTCCTCTAAAACAACGCAACACAAACAGCCATCAGCCCCAACGACCTCAATGAAAAAACAGGAGAAACAAAAGGCAATGGCAGAAGATGTCCCAAACATAACAACATGCATAGAAGAAGCAGACATTGAGCTGCCACAGAAAGAAATTTTCAGAATGCTGCTTGAAGTCAAACAGGATATGAGGGAAACAATACAGAAAAAGGATGACATGATAGAGGAGATAAATGCCATACACCAAAGAGAAATACAGGAGCTTAGGGAGGAGATAGGAAAAACCAGTAGCAGAAACAAGGACCTCGAGAATTGACTGGAGGAAGCAGGGAACTGCCTCAGTGACTTGGAGGAAAGCCAAGCAGACTTTAACAAACGTGAACAAAAATCTAATAAGATTATCAGAGAAGCTGAAGAAAACCTAAGAGCTATGTCTGATGCTATGAAGCAGAACAACCATAGAATTATTGGCTTACCAGAGGAACACACAACAAAGAAGTCATCTGCAACAACAGTGAGAGAATTCATGGAGGATAACTTCCCCAGCTTAATGAATGAAAACCAGCCAACCATTCAGGAGGTTGAAAGAACACCAACTAGACTGAACCCCAAGAAGAAGTCACCAAGGCACATAGTAGTTAAACTATCCAACTTTGAGGAAAAGGTGAAAATCATGACAGCAGCTAGGGAAAAACAAGCAATCACATATAAAGGTTCCCAAATAAGAATATGCTCAGACCTATCAGCAGACACTATGAAGAAGAGGAGAGAGTGGAGCAACATATTCCAAAAATTGAAGGAAAACAATGCAGACCCAAGAGTACTCTACCCAGTCAAATTATCGATCAAGATAGATGGAGAAGTAAGATTCTTCCCAGACAAGGAAAAACTCAAAGAATACGGTAGAAGAAACCCAGCCCTACAAAAGATCCTTTCCGACCCAGTATGGGCAGAAGAACAACACTCACCAAGCATAAATAAGAGACCGCCACATAGAGCAACCTCACCCAGAGGGCAACAAAGAGAAAACAGACCCCAAGATAGCATTGGCTTACAGATGGAAAGAAGCCAAGAATGATACACATACACAAATGCACAACACACTAATGAGAAAGGAAAGTAGGAAAACACCCAACACAAAAGGCTTAAGATGACATCAAAGAGTCCGCAGATGGAGATAATAGCCCTGAATATCAATGGCCTGAACTCAGGCATTAAAAGACTGAGACAAGCAGACTGGCTTAGAAAACACAACCCATCAATCTGCTGCCTACAGGAGACACATCTCAAGGCTACAGACAAAAATAGGCTGAGAATCAAGGGCTGGAGAAAGGCATACCAAGCAAACAATAATTCAAAAAAAAAAAAGAAGGGGTTGAAATCCTAATCTTGGATAATTGACCTCAAAATGCAAACCATTAAAAGAAATAAGGAGGGACACTATATAATGCTCAAGGGAATGGTAGACAAAGAACCACTAAGCATTGTAAACATATATTCCCCGAATGAGAGACCCGCTGAATACATCAACCAAACACTCCAAAAAATTAAAAAAATAAATCACAGACGCAACAATTATAGTGGGTGACTTCAACATACCACTCTCTGAAAAAGACAGATCACAGGGAAAGAAACTCAACAAGGAGGCTAGAGATCTAAACAATACAATTAGACAACTTGACCTGATATTTACAGAGCTTTTCATCCAAATACAAAAAAATTCACATTCTTTTCAAGCTCACATGGCACATATACAAAGATATAGAACATGCTGGGGCATAAGGCAAATCTACATAAATTTAAGCACATTGATATAATACAGACCTCTCTCTCTGACCACTGTGTCATAAGACTGGAAATCAACAAAAGGAAGATGAAGAAAACAAGAGCAAATAATTGGAGGATGACTAACTCTCCCCTGCAAAAGGAGTGTGTACTGGTGCAGATCAGAGATGAAATTAGGAAATTTCTAGAAACCAATGAGAATGAGCACACGATGTACCAAAACTTATGGGACACAGCAAAGGCAGTCATCAGAGGAAGCTTCATAGCAATACATGCACACCTGAGAAAGGAAGAGAGACTCATGATTGATAAGCTGGCACAAAATTTACAACAACTAGAGCAGAGTCATCAGGACAATCCTACTAATAGCAAAAGAAAAGAAATGATAAAAATCAGGGCTGAGATTCTGGAGAGGGGAAAAAATAAAACTATGGAAAAAATTAATGCTGCTAAAAGTTTGTTCTTTGAAAGGGTAAACAGAACCGATAGACCACTGGCAAACCTAACCAAAAAAGGAGGGAACATAGCATGAATAAGGGATGAAAGAGGGGACATTACAACTGACCCTAATGAAATAAAAAGGATAATTACACAGTACTACAAAGGATTGTACTCCAGTGAATTCAACAATTTGGAAGATATGGACAAATTCTTGGAAAAACAATCTCTCCCTAGACTATCCTCAATGGACGTCAAGAATCTCAACAAACCCATAGCAATAGAAGAAATAGACAAGGTTATCAAGGAATTACCAACAAACCAGATGGCTTCACTGGAGAATTTTACCAAGCATTTAGGGAAGAACTAACACCAATCCTACACAAACACTTCCAGAACATAGAAAAAGATGGCAAACTCCCAAACTCCTTCTAGGAAGCTAGTATAACTCTGATACCAAAACTGGGCAAGGATCCCACAAGAATTGAGAACTACAGATCAATATCCCTAATGAACATCAATGCAAAAATCCTTAACAAAATACTATCCAACAGAATACAAAAGTATATAAAATAAATAATTCACCATGAACAAGTGGGATTCATACCAGGGATCCAGGGATGTTTCAACATACTAAAGACCATTAGTATTATTCATCACATTGGCATGAAAAACTATAAGAACCACAAGATAAAATTGATAGATGCAGAAAAAGCATTCGACAACATCCAACACCAATTCCTGTTTAAGACACTTGAGAAGATAGGAACAGAAGGAAAGTTTCTCAAGACAATACAAGCTATATATGAAAAACCAACAGCCAACATGGTAGTCAGTGGTGAAAAGACTAAAACAATCCCACTGAAAAAGGAGACCAGACAAGGACGCCCCTTGTCCCCACTCTTATTTAATATCGTGCTGGAGGTTTTAGCTAACAGCATAACGCAAAGAAGAGACATCAAAGGTATT
>NW_022103903.1:1000123-1001469 GCF_000313985.2 Echinops telfairi
ATAAGAGAAAATGTTCCCCATCTTTAGCCATAAGACAAATGCAAATTAAAACAACGATGAGGTACCACCTAACACCCTCAAAGGTAGCCCAATTCAAAAAATCAGAAAGCAACACGTGTTGGAGGGGCTGTGGGGAGACAGGAACACTCATCCACTGCTGGTGGACTTGTAAGTATGTACAACCACTATGGAAATTGACCTGGTGATCTCTAAAACAGAAGGAAATTGAGTTACCATACAACCCAGCAATCCCCCTACTGGGCATATACCCAGAAGAGGCAAGAAACAAACTAAGGCCAGACATCTGTGCTCCAATGTTCATTGTGGCACTCTTCACAATTGCAAGGAGTTGGAAGCAACCCACATTTCTATCAGCTGACAATTGGATTTTAAAAAACTGTGGTATATACATACAATAGAGTACTATGCATCGCTAAAAAGCAGTGATGAACGTATGAAGCACATCGCTGCATGGGAAGAACTGGAGGAAATCATGCTAAGCTAAGGAAGTCAGGCACAAACGGACAAGTACATGAGTCTGCTGAGGTAAGCTTTTTTAAAAACATGCAAAAGGGGCATAGGGAAAAAGCTACTGTATACAAACATGCTTGGGGTGAGACCGGGTAGTATGGCAGGGACCAGATCAAATGCAGGGATGCACATGGTAAACAACTGTTGAGGAGGCGGGGAAAGGAAAAAAAATGATGATAATAAGGAAGAAATGGGTAGCGGGGGCATGGGGCACTAACCCACCCAAGGGGAGGGTATTGTATATATCTCCACAGGGAAAGAGGGACCAGACTTCAACCCAGTGTCCCAAGGTGTGAATGCAACCTGCCGGCGTGAATTAGGGAACCAGTGGAGAGGTCTGTGGGGCTGGCCCCCATCCCAAATACTAAGTGGACGCCCGCCCCTCCCCCCAGAAGAATTTATTTCAAAGGACTGCATTGAATCTGCAGCTCCGGGAGAGGGACATATCTGATCAAAGCACACGGGAGCAGATGAACGGGGAGTAGGAGAGAGTGGAGCACATCCTGGCACACCAGGCCTTGAGTACGATTATCCCAATTAGAGCAGCCAGTCTACAGAGACGACCACATGGCCAGCCCCACTATGAGACAGGATGCCCCTCACTGACCCATGGCCCTGCCGGGGACAGCACCAGAGACACAGTGTGGGAATTGCACCCGATCTGATCCCGCCACAATGAGGCAAAGCACTGGGGGAGTGCAGTGGAACAGCAAGGGAATGGAACGACAAGGTCCCCAGGGAATGCTGAAGGTGGACTTTGGGGCCAGGGTGTGATGCCCCAACAGACTGGACTGGAAAACACTTCTAAAGGCCAA
>NW_022103903.1:1002900-1022487 GCF_000313985.2 Echinops telfairi
TGAGTGGCGATACTGGGAGGGTAGAGGGAGAGTGGTTTGGAAAGGGGGAACCGATTACAAGATCTACAGGTGACCTCCTTCCTGGGGGACAGACAACAGAAAAGTAGGTGAAGGGAGCCATCAGACAGGGCAAGATATGACAAAATAATAATTTGTAAATTATCAAGGGCTCATGAGGGAGGGGGGAGTGAGGGGAAAAAGTGAGGACCTGATGTCAGGGGCTTAAGTGGAGAGCAAATGTTTTGAGAATGATGAGGGCAATGAATGTACAAATGTGCTTTACACAGATGATGTATGTGTGGATTGTGATAAGAGTTGTATGAGCCCCTAATAAAATGATGAAAATTTTTTTTGTAAGGAAGAGAAAACTATTCTAAGAGGCATAAGCACCGAACAGCATAAGCAGAAGCACTGAAATTTATGTAATGATTAATATCACTTCTTTGGAGAGGGTGGAACTCCCTCAACTTAAAGCAAGTAACACAAAGCATGAGGGACTTCCAAAAAGATACAGGTTTCACATCATCAGGACATGTCAGTTCCGAGTGGTGCTCACCACAGTAACCAAATTCAAATGTCAGGGCCAGGAATCATTCAAGCAAAAAAAAGAAGCCCTGCAAAAGTTTCCCATCCCTCTTTGCAAGATCCCTTTCACTTCTAAGAAGGGCTAACACACCCAGGACGTCACAGTATGCTGAGGAGAAGTCTGAAGCATCTGTCGTATTCATAAGACGTCCTGATCATCAGAGCTGTCTGCAGATGGAACTAGCTCCTCTGTGAAAAGTCAGGTGACCGTCTGAAAAGGATGCCGAAGAGGAGTTTCTAGGCGAACTCTAACTTTCCTCAAGGCCCAGGGTGATACCATCGTCTCTCTCCCTGCATTATTTTAGGTTGTCGCCGGAGATGTCTGGATCATTCACATATGGTCATTCCTTAAAACTATTGATCGTGAGGGTCAACCTCGAAAGCATGATCAGCTCTGAGTATTTGCTCTATCAATTACTGCACAATATTGAACCTGATGTTGACAACAGTTTTTGTCCAACACTGAATAATTCAGTCACTCAAATAAAAGCCATTGACATGCAAAGTGTAGGCAGATCGGATTCAAATAAATGTCCAAAAGCAGTCAAGAAAACAGATGGCCAAACATTAGCCTCCTCTACCAGGATTTTTGGGACATATCTTAATCTGAGTAATATATAATCTGATTTGCAAAATAAAGATCTGGCTTTAGGCCCACCAATGGGGCAATTCTATAAAAAGAATAGACTCTCATATTCAAAGAAACAAATTTGCCTTTTTTTCATGCATAATGTTCAACTCAGTTTGGTTTATCTTATTAAATGAGGTGGCAGTACAAAGGAAAGAGTCCGTGGATGGTGTAAAGAGCTAAGCCAGTGGTTCTCAACCAGTGGGTCAGGACCCCTTTGGGGATCCAAGGACCCTTTCACAGGGGTCGCCTAAGATCATATTCCTATGGTCTTAGGAACTGAGACACCGCTCCTCTATCCATCTCTAGGCAGGTCCCCCCACATGCAGATATGCCCACTTACTGGGTCACCACAACACAAGGAACTGTATTAAAAAGTGGTGGCATCAGGAAGGTTGAGAACCACTGAGCTAAGCATTCAGTTGCTAACCTAAACACGGGGGAGATACACAGAGAGGCACCATGGAAGAAAGGCCTGGCTATCTTGCTTCCAAAAATATCTATAAATCCATTAGAAATTTGATGGAACACAGAAGTATTCTGATGCACATGGCGTTGCCTTCAGTTGGGACAGACTCAAAAGCAACTTTTTTATTCGCTTAGTTAAAAGACAACTAGTTGAAAATGTGAGAAGCCTATTTTTATTACCTTGACTTTGCCAATCCTTACTTGTGCAATCTCAGACAATCCTTGATTCTCTCTGAGCCCTAAGGTCCCTTATATATAACCATACCATGAGTGTGTTATATATAATTTGTGGGGGGATAAATTATAAAGGTCCCTCTTCTTCCCAGTTTAATGGTGAGAACAGAATGCTTACAGATTGCAATGGAAGCCAGCCAATCCCGAATTGTTGCTGTTCTGTCACTGGCATGAGGAAGAAAGAGTCATAACATACATATATAAACAAGTGTTAAGAAATTGTGTTTAGCTGTTATGAGGCATTTTTACTGTTTTCATGACTTTATTTGCAATACCTTTTCATGTAAATATCTTTAAGTGTAGGTGTGAATTCTTTATGTAGAGAAGGAGGAAGGCTTGTTGCTCCTCAGATTTACATTAGCTGATAACACAATTGTATTTAAAAAATACATTTATGACCTCAGGCACTGTTAAAATAAGGAATGCAATTTACAAAGATGCTTTAAGACCACTTAATAAATACCTGGGGTTAAAAAAATTATATTGCAATTTGGATAAAAGTACACAGAGCAAGTTTATTTTCCATTAAATAATGCATACACATTTTATTTGGTGACACTGATTGCATTCCCTATCATATAACAACATTCCCCTCCCAACTCCTCTGTGTTTCCCATTTTCATCTTTCCTTCTGTCTACCCCCTTCAGCATTCTGAGCTTCTCTCTGGGCAAAAGCTACCCTCTTGGTCTTCAATGGTTCATTGTTGGAAGGAGTACATACCTCTCTGTCTGTAGGCTTGTACACTGTTCACCTACAAGTGCAGCCACGGGGATGGCAGTTGTCGTCTCTGCAGAGACATCACAGAAACAAGCCCTCATGACTGAGGATCCAGGTTCCAAATGGCAGCCCCATTGACAGGCCTGCTGAGTACCGATCTACTATGACTTACTGTGGTCACCATCACTTGGAAGAGATTTCATGGCGAATAGGTTTTTCTTTTATTTTTTGCAGGGGACGGTGGGGGTGGTTTGCACACATGGAATGTCACGTCTACCCCAAGGACCATAAGCTTTAAAGGCGTTCATTCCATCTACTTTATCTTCAGCAGATTTTATCCTTCCCCATGACCACTTTTCTAGAGCAGCAAGTGACTGCAGACTACCTGAAGGCATGACACAAATAAATGAATGTGACTAACATTCACTGCAACACAATTTTAGTATAGTTTTTCCATGAAGAGACTTTGAGCTCCCACCAAATGGTTTTTTCCCCCTGCTGGTTCTAATTAAGAAGGGAAGGGAAGAGAACAATTAGATTATGAGAGTCAATTGTGAGCAACGGTTCACGGAGTGCATTGCTGGTTGCCATCTTGCTGGGTATAAAATGAGTCATCTCAGACAAAGGAGGGAAGAGCTCTCTAGCAGCAAGAGAGTAGAGCCAGAAGTGGAGCACATCTTGGATCCTGAGATGCCTGCATAGGGAACCTCCTTGATCCAGGAGACAGTTTTGAATCCAGAGAAGTGGCCGAGCAGCAGCAGCAGCAGCAGCAGAATTGGGAGCTAGAACATGAGGTGATGCAGTGGACTTTCCTGCCCATAATCAAGTGTACACTGAGTGTTTGTGAGCAGGGGGCTGGCTTGTGGAGTGGGATGCCTCTGGACACTTAATTGGGGAAGATGGGATTGCTGACTCAGGGAGTAGGGCCTGAGTGCCTTTGGGTGGAGGTTTATAGAGGAGTGGTCTGCCTTTTGGGCTTTTATTAGCAACCCTAAAAGAGTTTTGTAAAATTACCTGAACAAGGCAGAGGCTGGGCCAGGCGACTGGGAGCCAGAGAGAGGCGTGGCTACTGGTACAGCGGAGAAGAAACTCTCTTGACTGAAAACTGTATCACAGACATTTGTCACCTGTTAACTGCTTTAATACACTCCCAAAGTTGGAGCCTTGTTCTGATTTCTTTTGGCCTCTGCAATGAATTCTCAAACCCTGAAAAGTCAAGAGTGCTGTGGGAGTGACAGCTGGTGTTAACAACAGACAGGAAGATGAGGGTGGAGGCCTGTTAAGAGTCCTGCCTGCAGGCAATGAGTGTGGGAAGGTGGCGGAGCCCAGGCATGGTCCCCCAGCTGTCTTCCCATATAGCTACTGTGAAAGCAAGAACCTGTAGAGTGCAGAAGCCTCTCAGCAAAGGAAACCCCAGATTTCAGAAACCTCTGAGAGAGCAATAGGAAACTGGGAAGACCATGTCCAGGAAGGAACACTTGTGAGACCTGGAAACCCAAGGCATTCCCTCTGAGGGCTGGCTCTCCTGGGTTTCACTGCATTAGACCTTGATCTTTCCCTGAAGGGGTTCATCACATCAATAGACATAAGCATGAATGTGTTCTCTATTCTCTCTGTAGCCTCTGTGCACAGATATTTATAGATAATACTATTTACATGTTGACTCATTATTGCTGTTATTGAGTGGAAGGCGGGTGTCTGGGGAAGTCCTCTTATTAAGCTAGGTGGATTGAAGCTTGAATGCTGTTTTCCTCAAAAATTTCCCTCTTCTTATTCTTATTTCTTTTCTCTAGTTTTTGTATCATTGCTTGTGCTGAAATGTGGTAAGACTGATTGAGTTAATCCTAGGACCTAGTATCAGATTGATTACAATGTAAATTATCTGAAGACGGAGGGAGGCATTATGAGTCGCTTCCTCTTTCATTATCCGATTGCTACAGCATCAAGGTTAGAATGTACACAAAAATGCGTTCTTAGGGAGGAAAATATGATCACACATTACAAGATGGTTTACAAGCTTGTAACGCTCTTTGTATTATTTAGATTGTATTTCTCTTATGAGAACAGGTTTGTAGCAGGTAATTAACTAGGTGAAGCTTACATTAAGGATTCATAAAATAAAATATTAATATAAAATATAAATTATTAATATCCCATACATATTGCGGGAGTGAGTTCTGAGCAGAAGGATGCATATTTACTAATTTCCTTGGGAAATTAATGTGCCAAAGAACAACCCACCTTAACCTCGTCTCAGAGAGGCACACCTCCTGCGACAAATTTGATTAATGAGAATAGTTATGAAAGGTATTATGCTTTGATTAATGTACACTTATTTTTCAGGAAAAAAAATCAGAGTCAATGTTCTGTGCATACTCAGCTATGAAATGATCACATCTGAAATGTCTCATTCTTTTAGCACTGAGATCCCTTGGTCTGAGAATATTTGTTTATATAACCAGGGAGAAGAATATAATTTGAGTGAACCTTGACTGGTTGATAAAAGACTCTATTTTTAAAAGCAGTATCCATAATGTTATTTCATTCTTTCAAAAGATTCCTGTCTTAAGCAAAAGTGAAATCCAAGAACATTTTCAGTGCCTCTAATAGGAGGTCATCTGATTACTTACCATATTCCTTCTTCTACTTTCACGTGAACAGGTCTGAGACTAACTTTGTTGAGAGTGTATTTGGGGTTTGACAAATGATTTACCCAAAAGTTAAAGTGGGGAATAGCCCCATGGGTACCTGGTTGTTTTTGTCAATTATATCAATAACACATATCCTATTCCATGGCATTGAACAACACTTCTGATTCTGATCACTCTTTCTTAAAAATTTCCCATTGCTTAGTAATGATGCCTCCTCAGTTACTTAACAAATGGCTTTGCATAGGGCTGCCATTCCCATTGTCAGCAGTTCGAAACCACCAGAAGCAACCCAGGAGAGAGACTGGGCTTTCTACCCCCCTGCACAGTGCGGGTCTTAGAAACCCACAGGGGGCCGCTATGATTCATCATTGACTCGATGTCAGTGAGGTTTTGGTTTATACTAGGTTCCAGCCTGGAGAAAAGACAGGCTTTCTATTCCTCTAAATACTTGCAGTGGATTGCTACTTTGAGGCCGGAATGGGGAGACTTTGTATTGTGTACTTTTTATCAGGAGAGGCGAGTCCCTGGGAAAGAACGTCATGCTTTGTAAAGTAGAGGGGCAGCAGAAAAGAGGACGATGTTTGACAGGATGGGTGGGCACAGTGGCTGTAACAGCACACTCAAACAAAGAAATGGTGAGGGTGGCACTGGACTTGGTCAGTGTTTACTTTTGTCCTATGCAGAGGCGCTGTGAGCCAGAACTTATTCGATGGCACTGGAGACAATAACAAAGACGTCCAGCCTTAGAAACCCTCAGGGACAGTTCTCCTCTGCCCCAGAGAGTGGCCACGAGTCGGAATGGCTTGATGGCAGCGAGTAAGATACCATGATCCGAAGACTGGGCTAAGTTTGGGTGGATAATGTCCTTTGATCTTCTTCTAGAAGGCATGCCTGATAGGAAACAAATCGGCATGCAGGGAATGTATAATTATTAATTGTAATAAGCGGTAAGAGTAAAGTAATCAGATTGGTAAGAGGTTTGTCAAGGTACGAAGCTTTAAAGAAATTATTTATAAACTTAGATAGAGGAAATTAGCGGGAGCCACTCCTCTGAAACATGTGTGATGGATAAGGGGGTGTGGGATGGTGTCAAAGAAAAGTGGGGGGCTGGCCAGTCTAAACGCCGGGGTCAGAGCGATCTTCTCAGGAATGGGGGAATGCTTAGAGACTAGAGGCTGCAAAGTAGGTAGGGACTTGAAAGTATATAACAGATCATATGGACCCTGAAAGGAGATAGACTTTGACCGGAGAACAGCAGAATGAACGAGTATGTTTTAACCAAGTTGACCAAATTTTTTAAAAGTGAGATTTCTGGTGAATGAGTTAAGGATGGATGATAGATGGGTAAGAAGTCAGAATGTGACCTTAGGAAAGTGGAGAGATGATGATGTCTTGATCTAGGGTGGTGCCCATGGAAATAATATATCCAAATATATAGGGTTGCATGTAGGGGGTGAAGAGAAGAAGGTTTATGACTATAATTTCTTTTGTTTTTTTGGGGTTGGGGGTGACATTTACAGAAATAGAAAAGACTAAGAAGTTCCAAGTGTGGGGATGGTGATCAAGATGATCTGAATTACTATTATCCTCATTTTAAAAATGAAACAAACAAACAAACAAACAAACAAAAACAACGTAACTCAGAAACACCAACTGGAAAGTACAGGGATAGAGTTAGGACCCTAGCAGTCTGCGTCCAGAATCCATGCCCTCATTGTTTACAATCTGCTGTCTTTCAAGAAAGCCTAGAGTACTGATCATGTCCTTCCTAATGAGGACACGGCCTTCATTTTCTCTCAGAGAACTATTCCAAGGTGTCCATAAAGAGATAAAAGTATAATTAATTCTTTCTGCTCTTCTGATCTTAGAATACAGAGTTCATCTCAGTGCTCATGTTCATACACGGTGATAGTCAACGCACGCTTGACACCATTGAACTACATAAACAACACACCCCAGTTGGCATCGCTGAGAACCCCAACTACAGTTCATCAGAGTGAAGAACCCTGCGATGCCACTGGAAGAGGAGTCAGACACGTAAAAGTCAACAGAGAGGTGTGGACACAGATACCCAAGGGGAAAGAGCTTGAAAAATGATAGGGGCATCAACTGCATCTACTGCTTGGGTTTATTAAAAAAATTCAAATTCCTTAGAAATAGGTACTGATTTGAAAGAAATAATTTTGGAATAGCCATAAGTAAGTCAAGGTCTTTTGCTAAGTCCAGCTATGATATTTCCTAGATTATTAGTAATATGGACATATCCTCCAGTTTTTCCTGGATTTCAGATTCCTAATCTGTAAAATATACATGGCCAAGGACAGTCTCCATGGGTTCTTTCCCTTCCAGAAGGCTGTTTTATTATGTATGGCTTGCTAATGGTTGTAATGGAGCTCGGATGGTGTCATGGGTTATGCACTGGGCTGCTAGCCGCAAGGTCAGCTGTTCTAACCCACCAGCTGCTCCACAGAAGAAAGATGAGATTTTTTTTTTTTTGCTCCTGTAAAGATTTCCAGCCACAATAACCAGAGGGACAGGTCTACAGGGTAGTTGTGAATGGGAATAGACTCAAAACAGTGAATTTGGTTAGTCTTTTGGAATGTTTATACTAACAATGCTCTCCCCTCCCCCTGGTTAAAGGGTCCCTTTCTTAGAGAAAACATTATATTGTTGTTCACATTCCCAAAGTGACTTCGAATGGACAGTACACTGCCAGTGAGGAAAGACTACACATACATCATGCAAAGGTCTTTTCTTTGGGAAGTTACATGGAGATTAGATCACAGAAGGATAGATTTATTGATTTTTTTAACATTTTATTAGGGGCTCATACAACTGTTATCCCAATCCATACACACATCAATTGTGTAAAACGCATTTGTACATCGTTTCTCAAAACATTTTCTCTCCATTTAAACCCCCGACATTAGGTCCTCATTTTTCCCCTCCCTCCCCGCTCCCCCCTCCCCCATCAGCCCTTGATAGTTTATAAATGGGTATTTTGTCATATCTTGCCCTGTCCGACGTCTCGTTTCATCCACTTTTCGGTTGTCTGTCCCCCAGGGAGGAGGTCACACACAGTTCCTTGTAATCGGTTCCCTCTTTCCTACCCATTCTCCCTTTACCCTCCCTGTTTTGCCACTCACACCACTGGTCCTATAGGGCTCATCCGCCCTGGATTCCCTGTATTTTCAGTTCCTATCTGTACCAGTGTACCTCCTCTGGTCTAGCCAGACTTGCAAGATCAAATTCGAGTCACGGTAGTGCGAGCGGGGAGGAATCATTTAGGAACTAGAGGAAATTTCTACATGGAATAAGCTTTTCTTTTTATCCTAATGCATGATCTCTGCTATCTATAACAAAAACATTTATACATCAGCAAGCTTAGAGATTTCTGAAGCGTCTGGCTCTTATCCGCCAAGATTTTTTTTTCAGTTCTGCAAGTTCCCCATGTACTTGTGTGTTTAATGTTGGCATGTGTGTTGTCATGTAAGTGCCGCATTTTCTGAACAATGTGCACTTATCTGCGATTCCAAATGGCATCCACATTTAATTACATCCTTCTGTCTTCAGAATCTTCACTTTTATTAATAAACCAGAATAATGAAGAAGAAAAAAAGCCTATGTTATTCTTTACAGGCAAATGAAGGATTGGGTACCATTAGTAAATGAGGACAAACTATATGACCCAATAAAATTAGAATAGTATACTGTCATAAGACATGTTGGACAATTCTTCTGCTTTAATCATAAATGAATTTCACATGCTGAGTTACAAAAGTAAGTGGATTCCACATCTCAAGTTATGAATATTCTGCCCAAAGTGGAAATGCAGTGCTTGATGATTAGCCAGAGACAAAGAACTAGTTCTTGGGGCCTCTGCTAACCATCAATGCTGTTATGTGCGGTCCAGGCAGCCTTCACTCATCTGCAGCACTGAGGGAAACTCTTCCCAGCCCTGCACCTCCTTCACGATTGTTTTTGTGTTTGAGCCCATTGTTGCAGCCACTGTGTCACTCCATCTTGTCAAGAGTCTTCTTTTTCCCTGCCCTCCACTTCACCAAGTAGGTTGTCCTTCGGCAGGCTCTGGTCTCTCCTGACAATAGTCCAAAGCATGTGAAATGAAGTCTCATCCTCCTTTCCTCTCTTTGAAGGAGCATTCTGGTTGTACTTCTTCTAAGACAGGTTTCTTTGCTGTTGTTTTTCTTTTGACAGTTCATGGTACTTTCAGTGGTATTTGTCAACATCATAACTCAAAGGCATTTATTCTTTGGTCATCTTCCTTATTTGATGTCCAGATTTCACACATAATGAGACAATTGAAAATACCATGGGCTGTGTGTTAGTCTGGAGAAATAAATTCATAGACACGAATATGTAGATAAAAAAAGAGCTTTGTATACAAGAGCAATTGAATATTGAGGAGATATCCCATCCCAGTCCAGATAAAGTCCCTAAGTTTGATATTTGCCCATATGTCCAATACCAATGTATAAATTCTTCTTCAGACTCATGAAACACTTGCAATGACGCTGAATGCAGGAAGATCACAAGCCAGTGGGTGGAACTTCTTGTGGATCCAATGGCAGTAGAAGCATTTTAGTGCTGGCAGGGGTCTCACATGGCTCCTTCAGCTCCAGGGTAGCTCCATGTGTCTTGTCAGCCAGCATGTCTTGCAGGGAGTGAGTGTGTGTTCATTTCCAGTGAGCTATTTATCTCCTTAGTGGCTCCAAATGAAGTCATCAAGCTGCGACCTGATTGACAGGCTAAACTCCACCCCTTCACTCTCAAGTCTCAAATTGACAACAGATTATGTAATTACCACAGGTTGGGTCAGGTCCACCTTAGACCTTAAAGTAACATCCTTACTTTTCAACACTTTAAAGAGTTCTTGTGCAGCAGATTGGCACAATGCAATGTATCCTTTGATCTCTTTACAACTGCTTTCCTGAGTGTTGATTGTGGATCCAAGGAAGACAAAGTCCTTGATAACTTCAAACTTTTCTCCATTTATCATGGTGCTACCTATCAGCCCAGTTGTGAAGATTTGAATCTTCTTGACATTGAGTTGTCATGCACACTGAAGGCAACAGTCCTTGATCTTCATCAGCAAGTGCTTCAAGCTCTCCTTACTTCCAGCAAGCAAGGCTATGTTATCTGCTCATAAGACTCCTTTTCCTCCTGAGGCTGCATTCTTCCTCATATAATTCAACTTCCCTGATTCTTTGCCTAGCCTAGAGATCAAATAAGTGTGAGTTTTGTTAATTTTATTATAGATGCAGTGGTTATGAATTAGATGACTTTTCTTTTAATATCTGGAATCTACCACATACTAACCATGTTATCTGTGGAACATCATTTGGCTTCTCTAAGGATCAGAATAGTTATCATTATAATTGGAATAATAATAATTACCTTATGAAACTGTTGAGAGGACTAAACAGATTCTAAATGTACACGAATCTCTAAATTTAGTATCGGGAAGGTAGTAAGCAGGCAGCTACTAGCAGTTCTTTTTATGATCAAGTTTCCTATTCCTAATCTGAGGGCTGTTCAGAAAATGGGCAGTGACATTATGAAGAATGAGCAACCACCATATCTGAATGACTCTAATCAAATATATGTTATTCATTACAGATAAGAACTTGCTATACATTGAAGCCCATAGGGGAAACAGTAGTTAGCAAAATCTCCGATTGACAGCCTGCTATGATGTCTTTATTTTCATAAAAGTTGTTATGAATTGTCTCCCTGACCCAATGTACTGTAAATCCTAATCCCTTTGCTTATCCATTTAGAAATAGGATTTTCTTTGTTATTATATAAATGGAGACATATATGGATGGTGTGTCTTAAGCCAATTATCTGCAAGATCTAAAAAGGGCAAAATTAGCACAGAGAAGGAAACACAAATGGAGGGGAAATAAAGATTGTGTGAAGAATCTGAGAGACAGAGGTGGCAAAGAGACGAGGACTTTCTTCAGAGCACACAGAGCAAGTCCTCTGGCTCTGGTGGCCTCCATTCAGGCAAAATGCCTTTGAAAAAGTGAATTTCTGTTTGTCAAAGCCACCCAATTATGGTATTTCTGATATTTCATTGCAAAAAAATGAAGATGCATGTTTTCACTCTTGAAAGTTATCCTATTAGGAAGATGTCTGATTGATTTTATCTAATATTATGGAAAAGAAGGATTTGTAAGCTAAAAACTATTTTCAATATGTAATATGCTGAGGTCAAAGATAAGTTTGTAATTTCCATTAGGCACAGGCAACAATAGAGATCGAGTCAAGTAATTTCAGCTAACAATAGTCAACTAATAAAATTATTCATAATTCTCATAGTCAATAGACTCTTGATGAGTGATCTAGCCCATTCAAAAAAGATGAAACAATAGATGTTATTTTATCTTTTTTCATACGTTCACATTATCTTCCCCTGTATTTTATTTATTCCTGCTTTGCAGAGTGCACATTTTATACACAGCAGGGCAGCATTCCGGGGAATCCTGTGCGCAATTACTCACATGTGAACCCTGTCAGTACCTTCCCCCACCTGCTCCCCAGACCCATGCAGGAAAAGTTGTTTGGTGGGAGTGAGAGGTTTTGGCTAAAACAGCCAAATTAAATAATTCATGTCCCTTGCAGTGTTTACAATGCCACTCATCACATATCTGTCAGTGTGTCCTTTGCTGAAGGCTTGTTTATTGAGGTGATGCTAGAAGCTATGCCGCCAGATATTTAAAATTCCAGAAGGGTCATGCATGGTGTGTGCAGGTTCAGTAGAGCCTCCATGGGAATACAGACTATGAAGGACAGGGCCATCTACCGCTTCAAATTTTGGCCAGAGAAAACCTGATGAAACGCAGTGGAATATTGTAGGACACATTGTTGCAGGACCAGCACAAGACCTTGTAAAGCACTCAAGTTAAGGCTAGGGAAGTACTTCATCCTAAAAGTAGGGTGGGCCTTAATAACACACACGGAATAAAGCTTTCTGGACCTCCATTTGCCCATGCGGCCTAACTCAAACTGGGAAGAAATGGTTGCAAGCATCCATTAATAATTGGAACTTGTATGAATCTAGGAAAAATAGAAATCATCAATAATAAAATGAAAGGCATAAAGACTGATATCCTAGGTACTAGTGAGCAAAATGACATTTTGAATTAGACAGTCAGACGGTCTATTGTGCTGGAAATAGCGCATGGAAGAGGAATTTTATCGTATTCATTCTTGAGAAACTGAACGCTAATTATTGCAGACAAGATGGCTTGTGGGATGACATCAAGACATCATACATGAAGAAAGCAAAAGACTATTAGAAAGACAAGAGAGAAAGAAAGAAAAGACAAAAGCGGATTTCAGAAGAGACGGGGAAACTTGCTGAGCTTTAGTAGCTGAGTATGGCCCTTGTAGCCAAATTCTCATTGGCCATAATCCATTTTGTGATGTGTTGTAGATTCTAGCCTCGGTGCTTGTGGTTATGAGACTATTTTGGAAGGAGTTCTTTGTTACAGGACTAGGGTAGGAAGTATCTTTAGATCTGACCTTACTGGAGAGTGTGACATAACTCAACATCCTTTGTTTTCCCTCCGGTACGGTCAACTGAAAGATCAAAGCCGTAGCTCCACTAAAGCCTTTAATTTTTTTTTTATTTTTAGTGACTCTCATTTCCTGACTGAGTGTTGGTAGAAGCAAGAAATGTGCTTTTACTTTTTCAGATATGTTTGGATTCTGACTCTGGACCCTAAATGTGTCTTGTCTCTGCCTGACATTCTGATTTGGGCTTAACAGCACCCACAACCACTGAACACAGCCCCTTAAAGTTCCATGCATCTCTGTGAGATGTTGCAGCGAATTTCAGAACCCAGGGATGTGAGGGAATCTTCTAAAGGGAGGAGTGGGGATGGGAGGGGAGCTGTAAAGCACCTTGGAAAAGTTGGACATTTTGGACATTTTGAATCTTCAGTTCCTTAGAACTATTCTGGTATTGGTTCTTCTACAATAAATTCTTGCTATACTTGTTCTTGAAGGTTGAGTAACTGAAGCATCTGGAAGAAATGAGTTGAACTGCAATTTCAATCAGGAGCTCCAGAAAAAAAAGTCAAACATGACGGTGAAAGGTGCAGTGAGAGCCACCATGGAAGAAGCACCATACTTCTCAAGCTGAAAACTCGGAGAAAAGAAATGAAGCATCAAGTAGAAATAGTGATAGATTCTATGGGTAAAACTGTTGCACGATACAGGAAACATCGAAAAAAGATGGAAGAAAGACACAGAGTCACTCCACCACATATAATTGACTGACATCCACTCAATTCAACAGTTAGAATAGGATCAAGAGCAGACAGTACTGAAGGAAGAAGTTCAAGTTTCACTGAAGGTGTGGGTGTAAACCAAGGTTCCAGGGATCAGGAAGATATCTATGGAGATGTTTCAACAAACAGATGAAATATTGAACTTTCTCCCTCATCTGTGCCAAGGAATTAGGAATATGGCTACATGAATCACAAAATGGGGATATCCATATTTGCATCCATTATAACAAAGAGGAGCCAGCAGACTGTGAACATTATTAAACAATATCATTCATATTAAAATCTAAGCAAGATTTTGCAGAAGGTAATTCAACAACAGTTACAACAGTACGGTGGCCAGTGAGTGAGCTTCCAGAACTTCCAGCTGGATTCAGAAGATGCCTGGGAACAGGGACGCCATTCCTGATGTCACATAGATCTTGGCAGCTAGCAGAAAATCTCAGAAACATGGTTCCCCGTGTTTCACTGGCTATGTCAAAGTGTTCAAGTGCTGGGCAGGGCTATTACCAACCGGGGATGTCACTGGGAAGACTGATCATTCCAGAACACTGCCTTGTGCTCTGGTGGAACTTTTATATGAGAAAGACACAATTGCTCAAGGAGAACAAGGGTTGAAGGGTTTTCATGATTTAAAATCAGGAAACTGTGCATTAAGGCCAAGATTTGTTTGTTGAAACATCTCAATTGATATCTTCCTGATCCCTGGAACCTTGGTTTACACCCACACCTTCAGTGAAACTTGAACTTCTTTCTTCAGTACTGTCTGCTCTCGATCACATTCTAACTCTTGAAGTGAGTGGATGTCAGTCAATTATTTGTGGTACAGTGACTCTGTGTCTTCCTCCCATCTTTTTTGTTGATTCAGTTTGTGTTCTGAGCAAATAACTCAAGAAGATGGACCTCTTGAAGAAGAATATGCCACCGAACTGGAGAAAAACACATCAAAAATCCATGATAGGCAGATGACACAGACTTGTCTGTTGAAACGAACTGGAAGCACTTACTGATGAACTCAGAGACTCCAGCTTTCAGTATGCATTGAAGCACATGAAAGCACATGAAAGCACATGAAAGCACATTCACAAAGCACATGAAACCCCCCTTAACTGGACTAATGAGCCATCTCTTGATAAACAGAGATAAGACTGGAGTTAATGCTGTCATTTTATTTGGGTCCCAAACTCAGGGAAGCAGCTGTCAAAAATTAAAATCACATATTGCATTAGGCAATTTTGCTGCAAAGGACTTCTTTACAACAAAACAAAACAAAAGACATACTTTGAAGACTTGCCTGCTCCAAGCCATGGTATTTTCAATTGTGACACAACTATGTGAAAGGGAGGCAAGGAATAAGTAAGACAGAAGAAGAATCACAGTATTGAAATATGGTGTTAGCAAAGAATGTTGCATGGATTTCAAGAAACAATTTGATGTTGCAAAACATACAACCAGGATGTGCCTTAGAAGTTCGGGTGGTAAGAATTCACATCATGGAATCCTGACATGTTATCAGGAGGGACCAGCAGGAGCACCGTTAGCATAGTGGGTTATTATTTGGGCGGCTAATTGTTAAGTCACAAGTTTGGGAGTTAAGACACACTATCCTCTCTAGGGGAGAAAGATGAGGTTTTCTTCTGCTAAAGAGACTCAGAAACTATATCACACTGCTAGGGGGGTGGAATCAACTCAATGCCAGTGGGTGGTATCAGGAGAGACAAGTCCCTGGAGGACAGCGTGCTTGGAAAAGTAAAGGGTGAGTGGACAAGGGAAAGACCTGAAAGGAGATGGATTGGTACAGTGGGTACACGAATGAGCTTAAATACAGCACAGGCTATGAGAATGGCACATGGCTGGGCAGTGTTTCATTGTGTGGTTGACATGGTGGCTGTGACTCAGAACCAACACGGTGGCAGCAAGCAACAAAAATTAACGTGACGTCACATACTCCCATGAGGATGTTGCATCTGAATTCCAGTCTGCATCTTTGTTTGATTTGGTGGCGTTATAGACTAACAGGACCGAATGTCAGAAGATGAGAACGTGACACCAGCAAATTATGTCACCTTGATCTGTCATGAAAGCATTTTATTTCTACTTGACCACGGCAGCTATTTTTTAGGCCTCTGAAGATACTGCTAGAATGGGGTTGCCTGAAGACTTATATTTCACTTTTGATCAATGCGATGGATTCAAGTACAGACATATAATCATAATCAGACCAATCAATTTTCTTCTCTAGTATCTTCCCAGATGGTCTGGTGATCTTGGGTGAAAGTACAAGTCTGTTTGTCTTTTTATGTCCCATAGTCGGCACCCAATATTTTCATTGAACAAAGAGTTTCATGTCTTATTTATTTTAATGGGCCTTTCCAGAATATTGGTGATTTACACAAATATATAGAAATTCCCAAAACAAACAAACAAAACCTCACTGTCACTGAGTAGATTCCAACTCATAGAATCACTCTAGGGTAGATTCGAATTGCCTTTGTGGGTTTCTGAGGCTATAACAGTTTACAGGAGCAGACAGCCTCATCTCTTGCCTGTGGAGCTTGCCGTTCACATCCCAGTGAATGGGATGGCCCATCATGAGGGCTCTCGAAATAGAAATTCGGTATAGAAAAACCTGCAATGTTAAAAATCTCCAGATTCAATTATTATGAGGGTTATGCTCACTTTGCTCTTCTCAATCCAATACTTATCAATTAAAGTATGCCCCCCTCCCTTTCAACTATTGTAGCTAAAATGTACTGATTAATGAGTTGGGTTAAAGTGGTCCTCAGATTTCTAGTACACTGAGAAATGGGGAGAAGGGTAGATAAAAAGGATTCTCAGAGTCTGTTATTAGGTTACAGCACCGTTTTACTCTGTACGTTATTAGATTACAGCACTATGTACTCTGTGCATCTTAGATACTGAGACGAAAGAGGTACAAATGTAATTAAAAGAATATGTGACAACAGGCACAAACAATCAAAGATGAAACGTTCTATACTAGACTTTAAAATCACAGTCTAGATCGTATCACACAAATATCAACCAGGTTGAAACTTCAAGATGGGTGGAACTTTGTAAAGGAAGGACTTTCTAAACAAGGACGCATAGACGGGAGGACAGAACTATGGGTGAGCAATGTTTAACCAAAGGTCATGAAATGGCAAACCAGTCAACCCTGACTCACAGTTTTCCTATAGAACCGAACAGAAGTGCCACCTATGCTGTAAGTCACCTTGGAAGCCAAGATTATTCTCCCATGCAGCTGATGGTGGCCTTGAACTGAGTTTAGCAGCCCAACATTTACTGCTCCCCTCACTAGCCTCCTTCTTCTGGTTCTTAGATGCCATCACGTGACTTCTGAAGCAAAGAAACCTCATGCACAACAAAACAGAGCACAGCCCAGCCCTGTGCCGTCCTCCCAGTGGTTTCTATGCTGGAGCCCATGTTGCAGCCCTGGTGTCCCTCGGCTCCTTGAGGACCGTCCTCCCCTTTGCTGCCTGCCCCACTACTTTACCCATCATGATGTCCTTCTCCAGGGACTGCTTTCTTCTGACAATTTGTCCAAACGGTGTAAGAAAAGTCTCACCATCCTTTCCTCTAAGGAGCACTTTGGTAGCACTTCTTCTGAGAGCGATTGGTCTGTCGAATAGCAGTCCATGGTACTTTCAATATTCTTCTCTGGCACCACGATTCAAATGCCTCAATTCTTCCTTGGTCCTCTGTTTTTCAGTGCCCAATTTTCCCTTGCATACAAGGCAAGTGAAACTGTCATGGCTTGGACCAGACACACTTTAGTTCTCAAAGTACCACTCTTGTTTTTCAAAATTCTCAGGAGGCCTTGGGGCCAGTGGTTATGCATTGTGCTGAGGTCCCCAGGGTTCGAAATCAGCAGCAGCATCTCAGGAGAAAGACAGGGCTTTGATGCTCTTAGAGAGTTACTGTCTTGGAAACTCATAGGAGCACTTCTATTCTGCCCTATAGGGTCACTGTGTGTCAGAATTGACCCAAAGGCAGTGAGTTTAAGGAGGTCTTGTGCAGCAGATTTACCTATTGCAATATGTGTCTTTTGATATCTTGACAGCTGCTTCCATGAGCACTGACCATAGATCTAAGCAAGACATAATTCTTGACAACTTCAGGCTTTTCTACATTTATCATGATGATACCTATTGGTTCAGTTGTAAGGATCCGGTTTTCTTGATATTGAGCTGTAATCCATACCGAAGGCTGCAATTCTTGATCTTCATCAGCAAGTGCTTCAAGTCCTCCTCACTTTCAGCGAGCAAATTTGTGTCATCTGCATGTTGCAGATTGTTAAGAAGCCTTCCTCCAACGTTGATGCCACATTCTTCTGCCTATACCCCAGCTACTCCAATGATTTGCTCAGCATAGAGATTGAACAATCTGGTGGGAGGACACAACCCTGACGCACACCTTTCCCTATTTTAAACCAGGCGCTATTCTCTTGTTCTGTTAGCACAACTGGCTCTCCATCCACATGGAAGCTCCGTGTGAGCACAATGAAATCTTCTGGAATTCTCATTCCTCTCAAGATGGTCCATAGTTTGTATTGCCCTACACAGTCAAATACCTTGGCAGGGTCAATAAAATGCTTGCACCGCCAATATACCACAAGCAAACACCTCTGCTTTGACCCAAGATATCATCTGACATCATCACCTGACATCAGCAATGAATAGCCCTTGTTCCATGTCCTCTTCTGAATCTGGCCTGAATCTCAGGCAGCTTCCTGTCAGTCCACTGCTGCACCCACTGCAGAGAAGCTCCACATTGCTACCCATTCAAGAGGTGGCCCACAGAATGGTACAACTGTAGAACAAGACCAGTGAGGTCACATGCCAGTGAAATTTTGCTGAAGCCTACTATTCCGGGGTGGTAAAGCTAATGGGCCACAAGAAGTCCATCAGCTATGAGATCTTAAGAATGTAAATCATACTCTTTCCATGTAAACTTTTGATATGTAAAATAAGGGAGAAAAAACACCTTTTTGACAGTGTTACTTCCAAAAAATAGTTTCAAAAACTATTCGCCTTAATAAGGTACATTGTTAGTGCTCCTGAAAAGGACTAAACTGTGTGTTTTACAAAGTACCTTTAATATATATATATTTTTAAAAATTTTCTGGTTGCTGTGCAAAATGGATCATATGCTATAGGTGGTAGATAGCTAATATTTTCTTGTAATTTAAAACAACAAACTCTGCATTCTATAGAAAATACTTTGCATTAGATATGTGTCCAATTCTTACATTATCAGTGTGTCCACAGAGGATACATACACAGTAGACTCATTTAACATCAGGAAAGACATTTGACAGAGCTGCATTAGGTCACCGTATCTGTGTTATGTATAGTTTGTGATAGCTGAACAGAATTTAAATAAGAGAAACTGAATATCATCATTTTGTCTAGATGGATAACTTGCTATGGTACATAGGAAACAAAGGCGGAAATTAAATGCTGTTTTATGAAACAAGCAAAAAATCCACTTTTACAAGGTCCTTAACATTTTAAGCATCATATCAGTAATATAATAATATGGCTGTCATATATTATTTTAACATTAATATTAATGCTAACATTATATTGTTAATGTTTATAGATTAATAAAACATACTAATATTAAAGAAGATGACTCTATTATATTATGTGAAAGGTTTGGAATTCTGTGCAAATATGAAAGCCACTGGGAAAATAACCCCACTAATAATATTACTCTTGAATGAAGGACTGTTAAATAAAAAACCAATCTATTTAGGAAGAATAGGTATATTTTACATAAATTTTAAAATATTAATGAGAAGGCTGTATCCTGCAAAAGGCATATTAGCTACTATTTTAATGTAATGGCCAGCATATTGTATGAAGAAAGACAATATCATTTGGAAATCTACAATATCTTATAACTCTTTTAAACAGAGACCTGTTTATATATATATTTATATATATATATATATATATATATATA
>NW_022103903.1:1022587-1046213 GCF_000313985.2 Echinops telfairi
TATATATACCCATTCTACATTCTCATAAGCATTAACACAGCCTTCTGTTCTCCCCAGGAAGGTAGGACAACAAATGTGTGAATATTCTTCTTGTGAGGGGCACAGTCCTGACGGCTTGGAGAGTAGGGCAAACTGAATGCAGGGATAAATGGATGAATGATATAGACGGCTATTCTATGCCATTGTATTGGTTAATGTTTTTAAAACGCAAGGTAAGCTTATAAAACCCAAAGTAATTCGATCACACTGAGCGTACGAAGTCCCAATAACCATGTAATACTTGAGCAATCTGAAATGGAATTCTGCCTTCATTTCTGCACCTTCAATTAGTGGATGCTTTTAAATTCTTATCTAATTTGACTGTATAGAAGCATTTGGTGCTGTTGACACTTTGCTATTTCTGGAAACATTCTTTCTTTGATTGCATCTGTGGTACTCTACTTTTCTCCTTTCTCTTCTGGCCACAGTTCTGAATTTCCTAATTTCCTGACCACCTTGGAAATACCAATGCCCCCCAATATTTCCATCACAGCTTCCTCACCCACTCCAAACATACCTCCAACAAACTCCTTCAGCCCCATGCTTGTCATGACTCTTCTTGACTTGCCTTACAGATGAGCCAGACCATTCTCATGAAATTCAGATACATACATCTATCCAATTGTCTCAGACACAACTCTACTTGAATGCTTTAGCGGTACCTCAAGTTTAACACTTCCATAGCTGAACACATAACCTCTCCTCAGATAGACTATTTTTCCCTCAGACATTTTAGACATCTCATTAATTATTTTCTTCTCATTTCCCAAATTGAGTCAGTTATGAATTCCTATCCTTTATCTAAGTCATGGAAGAGTGAGCCTTAGAGGAAAGGACAGAGTGACCCAATCTTGCATACTTTGGGCATGTTTTCAGGACAAGGACATCATGCCTGGTCAAGTAGAGGGGCAGTGAACAAGAGGAAGGCCCTCAATGCTGTTGATTGACACAGGGTCTGTAACAATGGACTTAAACAAAGGAACAAGTGTGAGGAGATGCGAGACCAGGCATGTTGCGTTCTCATGTGCGCAGGGTCACTATGGGTTGGAACTAACCCCATGGCACCTAGTAACCACATCCTTTACCTTTTAGTTGGAATGCATCTTAGTGTTCACAACAAAAACAAAACATCCTTTACCTCAAAAAAGTCTACGCCTCAGTTAGATATTCCCTCTATCTTTGTTCTTAAGGAACTCTGGCAGCGCTGAGGGTAAGGCACTGGGCTGCTAAGTCCAAGGATAGAGTTCAAACAGAACTCTCTGAGGGGTGAAGATGAGGCTGTCTGCATCTGTAAGGATTTGCAGTCTAGGAAACCCTATATATTGTGTCTATGAGTCCGATTCTCTTGACGACAGTGGGTATTCCCATTCTTAAAGAGCTCTGGTGGAAGAGTGTGTTAAGTGTTGGATTGTTAATTACCAAGTCAAACCCATCAGCCACTCTTCAGGAGAAAGGAGAGGCTTCTTCTGCTATAAATATTTACAGTCTCTAAAACCCAAAGGAACAGTTCTGCTCTGCCTCATTGGTTCACTAAGAACTGAAATCTACCCTATATCAGTGACTTGGCTTTTTTGGTACCCTTAGATTACTATTTTTACTCAGACCATCATTTGCACAGTCCTGGGCTTCTGCACACACAGTCTCACTGCTTTTTATGTAGCAGCTCAGAAATAATTGTTTACTCCATTGTTTGAAACATTCATTGACTTTGATCATCCCTTATAAACTTTTATGTCCTTAAAATGATTCAAAAGACCCTTTTTCTCTGGACCCAGCCCAGTTGCTTCCACAGTCACTATTTCACGTCATAATTCTATCAAAAAAGAGGTTGTAAGACTTAAGACAACAATGAAAGAAGACCAAATAGTTTCATAGTATTTCCCTGTGCATCGCCCAACTTCTATTTTATCCTCACTGTAACCTCTTGGAGGCGGTGTTATGGGCAGTACTCTCCACTAATGGGGAAAAAGACAGAAAGTCTGAGAAATTACCAAGTTACACGTCAAGTAAGGGGCAGGCTTGCTTACGCAGTTGTCTTCACAATTAATGTCCTGACCCATTGTGGGCTTTAGAGTCAGACTTATTTTGAAAGGCAAATCTTTCCAATTTGGTAAAGATTTTCAGTGGTGATGTGGGACAAATTACTAATAACTCCAACCCTCATCTTCAGCTACTAAATCAGTTTAATAACCTTTTCAGAAGGTGTTATGAGAATTTGAGATAATGTTTTTTTAAGGCATAAATCATAGTACTTAGAACTTAATAAATATTTATAAATGGTATAGGTGCTTTTAATTTTTTATTATATTAATAATTATCATTTTCCCGATAGTTCCCTGGTTGGGAGTTTTATATATATTATTTATTGCCGTTGGCTAGTGCTGTTCCCTTGCCAGCAATATTCCATCCTTCAATTTACCTTCTGTTGACCTGCACACAGGTCTCAGTTTATTCATCACTCCTTGCATGAAGTCATTCATGATTCTAGTCCTCCAAAGTTAGCTGAGTTCTGTCCTAGTCACACTTATTTTTATTACTCCAACTGGCTTCTTTCTTGCTATGTCTTTCAATGAACTACACATTTGTTATAGGACTGCTTCAGGTTCACTTTTGCTGGTTCCAGTTTTGTGTTGTTGATTTTTTTTAACACTGTCGAAAATATGATAGCATAAGTGAACATTTACTTAACAAAGACATGCCTTAAAAGATACCACGTAAAGGCTTGAAAGTAAACAAGCGGCCATCTAGCCCAGAAGCAACAATGCCCACATGGAAGCATCATGCCAACATGTGTGATCATGAAGGGCCGAAGGGACCAGGCTTCAAACACCAAAGGCAGGGGGAAAAATCATATCCTCGTCAATGAGGGTGGTGCATGATGGGGACCCAATGCCCATCTCTAGACAACTGGACATACCTTGCAGAGGGGTAGTGGGGAGGAGATGAGTCACTCAGGGTTCAGTATAGCAATAATGAAACCCACAACCTTCCTCTAGTTCTTAAACGCTTCCTCCCCCCAACTACCAGGACCCCAATTCTGCCTTGCAGACCTGGTTAGACCAGAGGATGCACAGCGGTACAGATGGGAATTGGAAACGCAGGGAATCTAGGACAGGTGAACCCCTCAGGACCAGGGGTGACAGTGGCGATACCAGGAGGGAAGGGGGGTGTAGAAAGGGGGAATTGATCACAGGGAGCTACATATAACCTCCTCTCTGGGGGATGGGCAGCAGAGGGGTGGGTGAAGGGAGACACCTTATAATATAAGATTTAGTAATATAAGATATAATAATATAAGTAATATAAGATATAATAATAATTTATAAATTATTAAGGGTTCATGGGGGAGGGGGAGGAGGAAGGGAGGGGAAGGGGAAAAAAGGAAAATGAGCTGATTCTGGGAACCCAAGAGGAAAGCGAATTTTGGGAATAATGAGGGCAACAAATGTATAGGTGTGCTTTACACAATTGATCTATGTATTGTGAGGAATTGTATGAGCCCCAATAAATCGATTTAAAAAAAAAAGATATCTTAAACCAACCAAACACCAAAGTTCACTGCCACTGAATTGAGATGGGCTCATGCCAACCTTTGCTACAGGGCAGAACTTCCCCAGAGGGTTTCGAAGGTTGTAAATCCTGATAAATGCAGATGGTCCAGCACAGAGCAACTGGGGGCTTGAGTACTGACTTTTGGTTAGTAGCCAAGTGCTTGAACCACTGCACAAGCATAGCTCTTTTTAACAAGCCCTTCAGAGTTTTTCATTTCACACAAGGCCTCAAAGTAATCTGTTGGGTTTCGGATGATTGAAAAATGAATCCAGAACAAATGTAAGTTCATGGAGGAGCATTAGCAAAGAATGAAAGTATTCAACTCATTTCCCTCTATATCATCACCTTTATAAGATATAAGAGTAGACACAAACTGCCCTCAAATGATAAGGAATGTTCCATCCATAATAAAAAAATAAGAAATCAAAGGAGCCATGGGAACACAATAGTGTAAGTGCTCAGCCACCAGTCCTCTCTGCAGTGGGTACATCCTTGGGAACCTTATTGGGCTAATCTCAGCCTGTTCTGTAAACTGTAGAGTCACTCTAAATTGGAAATAGATTCCAGGGCAAATTGTTTTTTTTGCATGTGTTTGTTAATGTTTTAAGAAATCACAAAGTATTCTTTGCGAATTATCAGATAACAGAAGTAAAAATAATAAATTCAACCCATGAGACATACTTTCGAAGAGGCTGCCATAGGCCCCAAACACAGATGCCATCATGCCCCACACACCACCAGCTATTGAGTTCCTCTCTCCTCTCTGATTCAAACCAGTTCATGTGACTGTACAGAAAAGTATGTTAAAGGCACTTTTTAAATGCCAAAATTTCTTTTTCCATGTCTGACACCTTAATTAATTGGCATTTTCAAGACCTTCTTCTCTATTCACCAGTTGTAAAATTTCCTTTAAGACTAGTCTAATCGTCATGTCAAATGCGTTCACCCTTCAGTAGGATTGCCTGGGCTTCTAAACGCAAAGGGCTTCCTTCTACTCTCTCGCCCGGCTGCTCAGCCTTGTGCAGTTCTCATTTCCACTCTCTATTGCCTCTGTTCCTCCTGGGGGAGAAAGCCCCAACGTATCTGTCTACCTCCTAGAGGTGTTGCGAGGATTAATAAATTGAAAAACACATTGAAAAGTTTGGATGGAATATATTCTGACAGACTAAAGTATTGCCACGACGGCAAGTATCACTTCCAGATGCTGCCGCTCCGAGGACACAGGAGCAGGCCTGGAAATCCCATCCAAGCCTCCCACATGGAGGGTTATTGCCAGGCCAATGAGTTCTATTTTGATATTTAAATATCAGCGGTTTTATATCCAAGCCATTTTGCAGAGAGAGATTTTGGGTGGACACATAAAGTGCCTGGCCTGGCACAACTAAAGGCCACAGCCCGAGTCATTAAGATTATAATCACAAGCCAAACTATTCCAGGGAAAGATTGGTCTCCATTAGAAATCAAAGGGAACTTCCTCTTCCGTTTAAACAGATGATTCAAAATTATAAATGACTGGCTTCAGTAGACGGATTTTGTATGTAGTCAAGCAGGTCACCGATTCCTTGAAGTCTGAGTTGTCTCACTGAAAGGGATATTAAAGTTGGATTACTGCTCCCAACTGAATCTAGCAGGATTTTTGTCTGGAAATTGTTCCGTTATATGTGAGTGGATTATTGTTTCCCGAATTCAATTTAAGTCAAATCTAGACCTGTATATGGTAAACTATTTGGCTCTCCTTAAAATCGGTGGCTTCCCAAACCGGAAGCATCCCTTATGTTTCCCATCAGAATATAGTTGCCATGCGGTGGAATCAGTTCAGCATCCCCACTCTACCTCCTGACTCCCTCATCCCACTACAGTTCAGGCAGACCCGATATTGGATTTTAAAGGCATATTTATGTAAACAACTTCTTGTGAAGTATGATCTTTTGTGTGTCTGTATTTTAATAACACCACCACAGGTCAGTTTGTGATAGTAGGTGTCCAGTGGGTTTCTGTGATACTGAAACTCTACCACCAGTATTTGAAACATCAAAGGGTCACTTGAGTGAACAACTGTCAGTAGACCTTCTAGATTAAGAGCAGCCTAGGAAGGAGGAATACTGGCTCCATTTCTGAGGGACTGGCTACTGAACACCTTTTGAGCAATATAAATTGTCAGCAATAGTATCAGAAAGGATCCTATCATCAGAGATGTATCTTTTCACTCTATTTATGTAATCTGAGGAAGATGGGGCTTTCTGCTCCCATGAAGAGTCACAGTCTTGGAAATGCACAGGGGAGTTCTACTTTGTCTTGTGGGGATGCTGCTATGAATTTGCATCGACTCCATGACAGTGAGGTTTTTTTGGTTTAATATCATGAGGAAGTAATCCAAGAGAGAAGAAGAAGGATGCTTCAGGATTAGGAAGGCTCATTAACAACCTGTGATATGCAGATGACACAACATGTTTTGCAAAAAGGAGGGAACTGGAGGTACTTGCTGGCAAAGATAATGACTATAAAGAAAACAAAATTCCTTACAAGTGATCCATCCATCACCTCGTGATAAACAAAGAACAGACTGACATTTTCAAGGAATTCCTCCCACTTGGCTCTACGATCAGTACCACAAGGCACGCAACAACCAGGAAAGCAAAAGATGTATTGCATTAGGCAAATCTGCTACAAAAGCAAAGCTATTGCTTTGTGGACTACAGTGTCCTTGACCCAAAGCAGGGCGTTTTCAGTGGCTTCATTGGCATGTCAAAGTTGAACAATGAATAAGGAAGACTTAAGAAGAATGGATGCATTGTACTTATGGTGTTGGCAAAGAATACATTGAAAGTACCATGAAGTGCCCAAAGAGCAAGGGACTCATCTCAGACATGTTATCAGAAGACCTCTGTCCCTGGAAGTGGAAGTGAAGGGTCAGCAGGAAAGAAGAAGACCCTCAGGGATACGGATTGACACAGTGGCTGCAGCGATGGCTCAAACTTAGCACTTGTAAGAAGGGGATGGGTCTTGGCGGGATCTGGGTTGCTCTGAGTTGACACAGACGTGAAGGGTCCTCACCACAGCCACAACATAGACTCTTCTCCTTTTCTCACTCTGCAATGTCTTAAGGTTCTCTTCATATATTGCATAATATTCTTTATTATGTATTCTCGGGATAGGCACCTCAACTGGCTCCAACTCCTGGCTAGAACTTTCCTAAGTGTGTCCCATCATAGTCTGTGTGACATGCTTTGCGGTGGGCTGAGGGGATATGGTTAAATTCGCTAATTTAATTGGGGTAAAAACTGCCCATTTGGTTCTTCAGGATAATTGTACCACTCTCCACTCTGCCGGCACTTGGCATTCCCCAGCTATGTAACACTTGCTGATCTCAGGTGTGTAAGGTGATCGGTTAGTGTAGTGTAATTATCATGTCTCGATCCTAATGGTCTTGAGTATACTTTCATGATTGTTAGTCTTTTGGGTTTACTAGACTGAATTTCAAATGCAAAAGCGGTCATGGTTTCCCTTGTGTGTTTTTTCCTTGTTCTCCACTGACTTGGAAAGGTTAATTTTATATTCAAAACTCACTCGTGGGTTTTAGACTTCAACTAGACCTTCTTCCAAACTTTCATCTGCCTCTACTTTTCCCATTCATTCCTTCATGGGAGAGGATCTCTGGGTTACAGAAATGCTTTCGAACACTATGCTTACCAGCACTGATGTTTAGAGAAGATTCCACTCTAGGACACACATGCAAAATTGAATATATTGTTTGAAGAGATAAAAAGAAGAATTATAGATTGAGACCCTAAAGATGGCTGCCACCATGTATACATAATTCCACATGTTTAGTGTGCACGTGTTTTTGTGTCTAGTATTAAATGATTTTATTGGTAAAAAAGCAGTGCTAATTTAGAGTATATTTGCAAATAGAGCATTTTATTAAATACAATAAACTCATTTAAATATAAATATAAAAGAGAACATCAAGACATTCATGGAAAAATTCTACTTTTTTTTACTTCCATTTTTCCAGGCACTGTTTGAAGCCCCCTTGCATTTGCCTTTATTTTTATGGTATGTACCCAAAATTAGAATACTTTTTGTATGAGTTAAACACTTTCAGGAATTAGTTACAGAAAAATCTGAAATACTTCTGGAAAAATTTCCAGTGTACATTTTCTTCTTTGCTTATGTAAACAAACACACACTTTCACTGCATTCCTTGTGACTCTCAGTGTCACATTTGCAAGACTGTAAATGTTTATGGGAGCAAACTGTGTCCTCTTCCAGGGAGCAGCTCACGGATTTGAATGGCTGATCTTTGTGTGAAATAAAAATCTAAAACACCAACGTACATAGAATACGTGTGGTAGTTGGTAGAGGTGTCCTTTTGAAAACTTACATTCAGCGAGATTTTTAAAATAAATGTTTCTCCAACAAAAATTCACTCTTCAGCCATATATATGCCACTCTCATTTAATAAAAAGAAAACAACAATAACAACAAAATGGCTGCCCCGGAATGATTATGACTCATTGTGAATCTTTGTACATCAGATTAGAACTGTCTAGTTCTGTACCAACAGCTCTGGTGGCAGAGTAGGTTTTCCTGTGGACCGCTCACTGCAGAGTCAGCAGTTCAAAACTACCAAGGGAGAAAAAAAAAAAAAGAGGCACTCGGCTTCCATCAAGATTTACTGCATCGGAAACCCAAAGAGGAAGTTTGACTTTGTCCTGTGGGATCACAGCACGTTAGATGGCAGTTAGTATAGTCGGGGTTCTCATTCTGCACGAGACCAAAAAGAAAGGAGGAATTGGAGCCGCAGAGACACGTCTGAGCATCGGTGTCAACTCCAACTTGAAACCAGATCCATTTCTCATTGTCCCAGCACTGAGCGCATACATTCATTCTTGAACTGTGCTAATTAAAACTTTGTTTTCGATTCATTGCAACTGTTATTGGCCAAAATCAAACAATTAGAAACTGAAATTTTTTTCAGACACGTAAACTCTGCTCAGAAATAGTTGGGATAACTCTGATTCCCTAGGGGACTGGGAATGACAATGGAGATCAATTACCATGATCTCTGTTGGGGAAAAGACCAAAACAGCAATCTTTCCAGGAGCGTTGTGTAAGTAAATTAGTTTTGAAGAAATAACTCAATTTAACTATGTTATAAAACTACTTTAGAGATAATTTTATTATCTGCATATTAGAGAACACTTGATTCATAAAATACACCACATCCAGAGCCATAGGAACTTAAGCAATTATTTTTATCAAAATGACACCCCAACATGAAATCAGTTTGCAATAACAAATAACGATTTCAAATATATTAATGCAAGCCAAATTTGCATGATGACATAAAACAAGATTGGGGTTTATTTCTTTTGTATTATATTGAAATCTCATTTTAGGTGAATGTACTGGAAAACAATACTAATCGGTTTTAAGGATTATTTGAGCCAGAAGATAGGTGGGAAAAACTGAGCAAATAACTAATTTGATTTACAAATATGAATGAACTTTTATTTACCAATACAAAGCATCCTACTCACTGCCATTGAATCGGTTCTGACTCACAGTAAGGCTATAGGGCAGGATCGCACTGCCTCTGTTGGCTTCTGAGACTGTAGAAAGCCTCATCTGTCTACTGTGGAGTAGTTGGTCGTTTCTGACCTTGGGGTTAGGAGCCCAACACATTACAAAGCCTTCGTGGCTTATTGATTATGCATTGGATTTTAACTGCAAGATCAGCAGTTGGAAACCGCCAGCCACTTTAAGGGAGAAAGATGAAGCTTTCTACTCCTGTAAAGATTTAGTCTTGAAAACCCACAGCGGCAGTTCTTCCCGTCCTATGGGGTCATCATGAGTTGGAATTGATATTGTGGCAGTGTTTTATTTACCAATAAAAAGGGAAAAGTGTTTTTAATTTTGCACAATCATAACTGAAGGGTATCTACAATCTCATAAAACCAAAGCTTCTTATAATTCGCCAGTCTCTTTTGAAGGGAAACAACGATAGAAGTTTGACATATAAATTGTTTCCAGAAAATCTATCTCAGAAAAAAAGCAGTTTGTTTCTCAACTCCTTATCATGAATAACCCATATCTATAGTAAATATGAATATGCCGATCAAGGATTTAAAAGAAGCTTAAGTTTGGTTGATGTTGTTCACGATGTGTGTGTGTGGTTGGGGTAAAGGTATGATGGCAGTTGAGGTAGGGATAGGAATAAGGGGTGTGTAGTTACATAAGTTCAGGTCACAGCCTCTCTTCCTCCCTGGAGGAGGAACACACTGCCTGTTTCACCTTCCTGCTGACAAGCCACATGGAGCCACACGGATGGCAGCCAGAGCCCTGGAGAGGCATCCACTGCCTTTGGGTCCAGGACTTTCCACCCACCAGCCTGGGATCTTCCTGCGGTCAGCATCATTGCATGTGCTGCATGAGTCTGAAGAGGAATTCATGGGCTAATATTAGACTTATGGGCTAATAATGAACTTATGGCCTTGATCTGGACTGGGTGTTTTTCCAATATACAATTGCTCTTTGATATAAAAATGTCTCTTACACACATATGAGTGTCTCTGCATTTATTTCTGTAGTTCTCCCCAGGCTAACACAAGGGGTAAGAAAGAAGAAGTTGGGGTGGGGGTGGGGGTCCAGCCAGAGAGAGTTCAGAGTGACTTTGGAAGTTTGCTTAGGTATTTCTGCCACATTCAGATGACAAGGAGAGACTCTAAGAAAGATTCCAAGCAAAGTGTCCGAATGAGGTTAGTTTCTTCCTGGTTAAATGAGGAAAAAGGGGGTCGAAATCGCCACAGTTTTATAGATTAGTTTTTCAAGGACATCTATATTTATGGGTCGAAATCGCCACAGTTTTATAGATTAGTTTTTCAAGGACATCTATATTTATAGGTCTCCGATTCTTTTCTGGTTAATGTAGTTAAAAGAAAACAATCCTGCACTTTTCACAGACATGATCTCACTGGAGCAATGATTTTTACATATGAGATGAGAACGGCTCAGAAAGCAAGTGATATATATATATATAGTAGATAGCCCACCAAGTGAGCATTTGGGGCTCTGAGCCCTGCTTTGAGGGGGAGAGGAATAAGTTATTTAATCTTTAAAAGACCTAGTATCTTTAAAAAATATCCATAAACACTTTTTAATAGTCTAGATTTCTATAATATATGATCTATGTAATACTGTTAGGAACTTTGTTTCAGTGTGAGCTGCAAACATAACATACATGTTAATAAAACCTATGGAGAAAACAAAAAACCCATTGCTATCAAATTGATTCAGCCTTAGCATGACCCTGTCAACAGCTGGGGAGCAGGTCTTACTGAGACATTCTAATCTCATTTCTGATCTTGAGCACTATAGTTTCACGAAAACGTTCTCAACATGCTCTTTCTGGAGTCTACTTTTGCTTTCTTATCTATAAAATAAGTGTATTATATCAATACATTAAGTAATAGCTCATGTGCCACTTAACTGGAGAACACAGGTGAAACAGTGAATATCATGACAAAGTGGAAAAAGAGCATTTTATTAGCAGAGATTTCAATTAATGCCAAAAGATAATAACTATAGAACATTTTTGTTGCTTTATCCCTCCACAATACTAATTATTTTGTTGGATCTGAAAAATGTGGGAAAGTCAGTGCAGCTACATAAATCCCTGGCTATTGGAAATCTATACCGATTGTAGATATGGCTGCTATTTTCAAATTTCTAAGGTAACTTTTCATACATGGGTAGCCTCTGTGATAATCAGGTGGGATGTCATTGTATAATTTGATGAAAATTACTTTTATATCTAAAAGAAGAGTAATTTAACAGTGTGTGTTCTTTTTAACAACAAAATGCCACCATCCGGTCTATGCCAAGCCATGGCAACCCTCTCGTTAGTTACAGACTGTAACTGTACCCTGGGGTTTCTTAACTATAATTCCTACAGAAAGATCTCCCAGGTCTTACTCACCCAGCTGTTGGGTGGGTTCCCACCACTAACTTTTTGGTTAGCATGCAGCGACAAATCACTTGTTTCACCCACATTGGTATCTCCTATAAAGGCAAACCGTAAGGAAAATGTTGCTTTCTCTTTTTCTGCTCAGTGTGTGAGAGATGTGTCCTTCAGATGACCCAGCACTGACCTCCAGAGTCTGTAAAACTAGGACTCTGAGCAGGACCAGCAGTGCCGGTAACTTGAGACATTTCTCCTGTACAGAGTAGTCAGCATTGCACTCGAAGGAAAACACGGTTTCTTTTGTAGACACAATCTGGGCATCAGCAGCTCTCTAAAAAAGGGATGCCTGGGAGGCAGAGGCAGCAGGCAAGGAAATGAGATGGGAGGACACTTTTGAAAAATAACTTTACCGAAGGCATTTTGAGTTGCATCAGAAAACGGTAAAGCTATTCTGTTTGGTCCTGGATCAATATCAGCTGCTCTCTTTTCTTGCTTGACTGATCAAAAGCGCAAAATATTTAGCCTTCCCCAACTACATCTCATTCATGTTTTTCACCCATGAAGAAATGGAGTTCGATGTGCATTTAAAAAGATATAAGACAACACTGGCTCTAGTTATGAAGTCAATTAGCAAATGTGTTTCTGACAATCTGAAATCAGACTTATTTGTGTTTTATGTACAAGTAGGGACGTTTTTAAACAATTGACTATAAATAATATGTGGTAGAGATAATGATGGTGCTTGTAGGGGCAGGGCTCTTTAGTAATAACCTGTATATATCAGGACATGCAAAAATAAAAATCCCAGTAATCCCAGTAATAATATCTAAAAGACTCATACAAGAAAATTTACTAACAAGCAGAATTTTATGTGCATTACAAATATGACACATGGGACTAAAATGGCATCAACTTACATTGTGTTATATAAAAATTATTATTTTAACATATTCTGCATTCTGACAAAAGTCATTAGTAAGAAGGTTTTGTCCATTAGGGTGGCATTCAGGTCCTGTACAGAGCAATCACAGAGGTACAGTACACCTGCCTGAACTTTAGGGAGGAATTGGATTAACACTAAATATACTAGTTTCTTTTCAATAATAAGGATGAGTATAAACTTCACTACCTATCTTTTATAATATGACTGCTTCGGTTTGAGTTCATACTCAATATCACAGCCATCTTTAGCTTCCAATATGGAACCTTTTTATCTCCAGTGTTTCTCCATGCGGTGCCCTAATTCCAGCACCCCAGCTCTATCAAAGAGCTCTTATTTTTTTTAATGTTCATGTCATCTTTGGGTCATTTTTTTTTCTGTATGAACTTAAAATTCAAAGGAAAAAATGTTATAAAAATGCTTTAAAAATCAAGTCAAATTTTTCAATACATGGCCTTTTCAAAACTAGGCCTCAAGTATGACTCAACATCTAAATAAGTCTTTAAATTTGCATATGTGTTTGTATGTGTGTATGTGTGTGTAAGAGAGAGAGAGAGAACCCAGTGTTCCAAAAGACCTACTTGGGAAAATAACATATGCTATTACCAATGTTTTATTAAAAGAAAAAGTAAACGGAATAGGCCTACTTTAGAACTTATTTATGACATTTATGTTTTCCAAAAAAATCTAGGCCTATCACAAAATTAATAGCCAGCCAAGTTAAAAAGTACTGATTGAACTAAAGTTTGTTTAACAAAACACTGTTATGAGCTAGCAACATGCAAATATATGTAGGGTTTGACTCCCAAAGAACTGAACAAAACTTACACACACACACACACACACACACACACACACACACACACACACACCAGAAAGCATTTAACTATTCATAAGGAGGGGCTTCAACATGTTCTTGGAAAATTCCATTAAAATTTTTTGGAAATTTAAAAAAAATTCATTTTCAACAACTTTTTGAAGCCCTTCTACAATGAATTCTTTTTATGTGCATTATGCAGCAATTAGAAGTTGGACTGTGATCTGTAATCTCAATTGTTCAAACCCACCAGTGGCTCCATCCGGAGAAAGAAAGGATTTCCTACTCCTGTAAACTGGTAGAATCTTGGTAACTCCCAGGGGAAGTGCACCCTGTCCCGTGGGGTCCTATAGCATCTACCCAATGGCAGTAAGCTTGAGTTTTTTGGTAGGTAATGATTGTATTCATGGAACAAAGTTATTTAGTGATTTCTTAGATATTGGCTTTTCTCTCAACTTTCCCCCAAGTACTACTACTACTACCAACATTAATAAGAACACCCACCCCCAAACCAAACTCACTGCCATGATGTCAATTCTCACTCACAGTGACCCTATAGAACAGTAAAACCACCCCTTTGGGTTTTAGAGGCTGCAAATCTTTAGCACAGCAGAACATTTGACCTTTCTATCTTTCTCCTGCAGAGCAGCTGCTAGGCTCAAAGTATTGACCTTGTAGCCAGCAGCCCAACATGTACTCCACCAGGCCTCCTGGGCTCCTTTAACATGCACGAGATGCCATATTAGATGCTTCACACATGCAACTTTTTCACACTTACAATATTTCAACAATAATGAAACACTCTAAGGCTGATTCATAACCCAAGTAGATTCATGGATCATTTTTTTTAAAGCTAAAATTATATCTGATTGGTGTCACAAAAAAATGCATGTAAACTGCTGAAAAGAAAAAAAATATGTTGGGTCAACACACCTAAATCACAATAAAATGCTCAAAAAATGGGATCTGATTGCTAAATATAAATACTTGGCACATTATTCTATTCTTAGGCTCACATTTCAACATGTTTAGTGTCTAATTCAGGATATATTTGTCAAAATAAGATCATTCTCTTTTCTATTATTTAGCCCGCACGGCCTTTTGCTGTTAATTTTGTAAACGGTTTCCAACTACTTTGCAGATAGAGAGGCTATAAATCAATCCTACATTAATCAGATAATATTAATCCAGGTCAATCAGTTGACTGCAAAGATCAGGTAAGGAAGTAAAGAAAGTGTTGCATTTGCCTGATGCCTCTACAGACTAAGGGGATTCATTTAATCCTGGGAAATTAGGCTCACGCTATCTCCCTTTTAGATTTTTCTAGATGATAGTTGTTGTAGCAACAGCCATCTTAAAGTTTTGACACTGTCTTTACCTCTGGAACCCTCATGACATGGTTTAAAAAGCAACTTCCGCTTTATTCCTACTCATATAGTGCCAGGGGTCAATTTGAATGCTGGAATTGTTCATTTTGAGATCATTACTGTGGTCATGCAGCAAATTAGTGATTCAAATACTTTCAGTTCTTCTATATGCACACAATAACAGTAGTAAAAAGCATGAATAATAATACTAATAAAATGGCAAGTAAGACATAATGCATTTCCAATCTGGGAAGATCGTTTCTTTTTCACTTTTCAATAGCCGAATTGTAGGCCACATACCATTACGATTATCGTGTTCAGAATGAGAAATGTGCACCATTTGGAGCTGGTCTTCCTTCCTCCTGGTGTGCCTGGGGTCAAATCACTTACTGATTGCTCTTGAGTGGATTGTGACCAGTAGTGACCCTTTGGGACACAGCGGAATCTTCCACAGGGTTTACAGGACTGTAATCTTTATGGAAGAGGAATACCAGATCTATCTCCAACAGAAAGGCTAGAGGGTTCAAACTGGCAACCCCTTGTGAGCAGCCCAATGCTGAACTATTGTGCTACAAGGAACTTCAAGTGACTTAACCTCCTTATACCCATCTGTACAATGGCCAAAATGATCATGGGAAACCAAAACCCATCGCTAGAGAGGCAATCGTTACCTAGTGACCCCAAGAACAGAAGAGCACAGCCCTTCGAGTTTTCACAGCTCTCGTCTTCAGGACTGTAGAGAGAGATGCCCCCCCTCACCCATGGGTCCTGTTGGATTAGAACCACCAACTTTTCAGGTAGTGGTCAAGTTCTTTAACCAATGTGATACCAGAGCCCTTTACTAAATGGTATCATGGACTGTGTAAGACTGTAAGGGTAACTCAATGTGTGGGTATGCATGAAAAAATGTAGTATAGTGCTTGTCACACCACAAGTACTTATGGTTAATATAGGGGAAATTACACACACTCCTACAAAGTTCATAAATTCCGGGAGGTGAGGGTTTAGCCCTACTGCTTGTTGTTAGAATTTCTATTGTGGTGTTGTTGCAGGTTCTATCCAGTCAGCGCTGATGCATAGTGATCCGATGTGCAACAGAACAAAACGCCGCCGAGCGCTGTGCCATCCTCTGTGTCGGTCCATCTCATCAAAGGTCTTTCTCTTTTTTGTTGCCCCTCTGCTTCACCAAACCCGAGGTCCTTCTCCGGGGACTGGTCTCTCCTGAAAACATGCCCAAAGTGCGGGAGACAAACTCTAGCCAGCGGTGCCTCCATGGAGCATTCTGGCTGCACCTCTAAGACAGATGTGTCTGTTCTCCGGCAGCCTATGCACGTTCAGTATTTCGCCAGCATCGTAATTCACATGCATCAATTCTTCTTCTTCGGTCTTCCTTGTTCAATGTTCAACTGTCACTTGCATCTGGGGCAATTGAAAATACCCTAGCTTGGGTGAGGTGCACCTTAGTTCTCAAAGTAAGACCCTTGCTTTTCAACACTGTAAAGAGGTCTCCTGGAGCAGATGTATCCAAAGCGTGCATCCTTTGATCTCCTGACGGCTTCTTCCATGAGCATTGAATATGGATCTGAGCAAGATGAAAATTTTAATGACTGCATCCTTTTCTCCACTTGTCCTGATGTCACCTGTTGGTTCAGGAGTGAAGACTTTTGGTTTTCTTCGCACTGAGTTGTAATCCACACTGAAGGCTGCAGCTCTTGCTCCTCATCAGCATGGGCTTCCAGTCTTTCTCACTTTCAGCAAGTGAGATTGTGTCACCTGCACATCACAGGTTATTGATAAGCTCTCCTCCGATCTGGATGCCACATTGTTTCCATAGAATCCTGTTTCAGCAGAACTTCTTAGTAACCGTTAAAATTTTGGGAGGTAGTTTTCTGATATTGTATTTAACTTGAAGATAGGTAAGAGGTACCCACCCAATTGTCTCAAACTTCCCCCTTCCCTCCAATGTTTCAGCTTTCTCACGCTGCATGCAAATTTGCCATTGTCCCCAAAGAGAAATCTTTGTACTGCTGTGCACAAAACCCCTTAGGTTAGAAAAATGCTGACGCCATCTGTAAAAACCTTTCTCCCATACATAGTGCGTCTCCTAAAATCCAGGTGGACCTTTTTCCACACTGGTACGTGCAAGTGATAATCTGTGGGTGGGTCACTGAAGGCTAATGACTCAGAGCAAAGCCCAGTGCTGAGTAATCCTTGAGCCCTGCTTGGTAGGAGAGTCTATTAGTTCTGTAGGCCACGTGCACTTAGCCAAATAGCAATGTCTTTATATTAAATCCTCCTCCGCTCATCATTATGTGAGCAAATAGATTGCATGCAGTTTCCTCTCTGCTCCTGCTCATTCCCCACATATGTAGGATGTCGATCTTGCATGTGTAACCACATTTTATCCCCCTACACCATTCACTTGCTGAAGACACACCCCAAATGAAAGCAGACATCATAAGCTAATCGAGGAAAGCAGTGTGTAATATATATCCCTTCTCTGCCTCCACCCCAACCAACAATTTACATGTAAATACTCAGAGCTCCGGCAGACACTAACTTGCCCAAATTAAATGACAGGCAGTCCCTGCGGACCAGCAAACATTTTCCAGGACACCAAGGATTATGGTCTTTCTCCTCCACTGTCTGACAGGACAAAGCGCGGCTTGGATAACAGACACACAATCTCAGACCATTCATTTATGTACAAAGAAATTAAAGTCTGATGGGTGAGCATGTGTGTGTGTGATTATTGTATATAAAGATGACTTTCATTTTTGCTTAAAAAAATTATTAACAGATCCCTCCTTTGCAATGCTCAATTTGCACGATCCTAGCTAAAATAGCATACATGGCAAAGTCGTTTATAATTTTAATATCTATGCCAAATATTTATATACCTCTGTGTTTGCTCATATTCACCCAGTCCCTGGGTTACAGATGCCTGCCCTCTGGAAAACTCCTGATTGCCCTTCAATGCACAGTATCAAACGGATTCTGTCACTGTTTAGGAGTAGAAATAGGAACAGACTGGGATTTCTAAATCTGGGTGATTCCTCATAATCACTGGAATTGGGAACATTGTGGATCAAAGCCCTGAAGTGGGTGACCCAGAAGCATCACAGTTAACCCTCTGAAGAGTCTGGTGTGGGACGCTGGGATCTTAGCAGGACTGTGGAGAGCCACGCCCACCCAGAGCCGCAAGCTGAGCGCGATGCCCTTGGTGCCTCCATCTTTGAGGCCCTGCTTTAGTCCTTTGTGTACACGCCCTCACCTCGAAATGATGGACCCCACTTCTGTGGACAGCACATTCTACAGGGCAGCCACTTTCACGTGCTGCGTGTGTAGCTGCAAACTATAGAACAGGTTTCTACCCCTTTCTTCCCTAAAATAAATCTAAATAAGAACTGTCATTTTTAACTCTAGAAACTCTTGAAGACACAGTTAAAAACAGGTATTATTAATAACCCAGGGACTAACAGGCCTACACACACACACACACACACACACACACACACACACACACACACACACATATATTCCATGTCTTTCAATTCCATTTTTCCATGAACTTTTAAAAGTTTCTTTATGCATGTGAGTCCATTTAAAAATTTCATTTTCTAAGAACCTTCTGAAGGGTATATACATACTCTTTATATATATATATATATATAAATGACATTCATATATAATGTATATATACATATATATGCACACATATACACTGTGTATGTATACACACTACATGCACACCTGTGTTTGTCTGGGTAAACTAGAGAAACAAATCCACAGAAATTCATATATGTATATGAGAGAGTTTTACATAAAGCGTATGTGTACATTCATAAAGCATCTCAACCCAGTGCTTTCCAAGCGCTTAAGTCCAACATTAGCCCATATGTCTCAGACCAATCTACAAAGTTCTCCTCCATCTCACAAAACACATGCAATGATGCCGACTGAAGGAGGAAAGCTGAGCCAGCGAATGTGTAAGCATCTCAGTGCTGGCAGTGTCTCCACACGGCTGCTCCAGCACGCAGAGCTGCATCGGGGTAGGTCATGTGGCTTCTCCTCAGGGATGTCTCACCTGAAGTGAGCCTTGTCAGCTGAATCTGACAGGGAACTGGCAAAGGCAGCTGCACCCTGGTGTGGCCATCACAAAGCAAGAGACCGGAGAACTCGAAAGGCGAGGCTCACCGAGCCATTTATCTCTCCACCCTTCCATTAACCCCACATGTGTTTATCGGCCAGGTTGACACAATAAACCTTAACTATCTCAACACCATGTATACACCACATATATTATGTACATGATATCTCCATGGTGTTTATGTGGCATAAAACAATAAATATATATATATAGTTAGTTAGTTAGTTAGTTGTCATTGCATGGGTTCTAACTTATGATGACCCCATGTACAACCCCTCAGTTGTGCACCATCACACAACTGTTCTGTCTGAACACATTTTTACAGCCACTGTGTCAATCCACCTCATCAAAAGTCTTCCTCTCTTTTGCTACCCTTCCACAGTATCGAGCTTGGTAAATATTATGTCCACAAGACACCCCTGGCTAGAGGCAGAGTTCAAACTATCTAGTGGTAGCTTAATGACATTTCCTTGGGGGCGTGGCCTTTACATAAAAGCAAATTCAAACAGAGATTCTGCTCTGCCATGTCACCATCTTCCTTGCTGGGACCTGACTGGGACTCTGTGTCTACTCCTGGGGGCAGCCTCAGGAGGACTGCCCTGCCCAGAGAGCTGCTGATGCCATGCCATTGGATTCACTGATGTTGGTTCCAGTGGACACTTTACTCACTGGTCTGTGATCTCCCTGCTTCTTGTACTGAATTCCCTTCGGATCCGGCTGCAGCTCTGTGAATCTGAATAGGACCCCGGCGAGCACTGGACCTACAGATGAGTTGAATTGGGCTGGAGCGTCTTCTTTATGTAAAGTTGCTTCTTCTTGATAGAAGGGTCTTTCTTATACGTCGAGGGGTGGCACCCATTTGTTTCTCTAGACAGCCCAGCCTAATACACCAAGCATGGTTTCCTTTTCAGGGACTGGCTTCCCCTTGGAGTCCTGGTTGCACAGTGGTCACTCGTGGGACAGCAGCCGGCAAAGTCCGCAGTTTGAACCCACCAGCCACTCCATGGGAGAAAGATGGGGCTTTCTACTGCCATGACAAGTTATAGTCTTGGAAACTTGTGACAGTTACTGTCTCAGACACCCACAGTGGCATTCTACCTATCTTACAGTCACTATGAGTTGGAATTCACTTGGTGGTAGTGAATTTGATTTGGTTTCTCCTTATGGCATGTTCAAAATATGTGATTAATAGACCCACACACATACCAGCAGTAGGTTCAATAAATTAATGCCTATATTATGAAAAAATCCCTCACGTTTGTTAAGGGGAAAGTGATATTCCGGATGTTAATGGGAACATAAAACACATTCTGATGTATCATGGGAATTCAGGAAACAAATTTGTTCTATCAGCACAACTTCTTGGAAGGTAAATAGTTACTTTAGTGATTTGCCATTTTTTCTTTTCCTTGTATCTTATCAGAGAAAGAGAATCCTAAATATCTTTTTGGTTGTTTGTTAATTTTATGGCTGTTTATTCATGAAATAAGACTCAATGCTGACATAAGAGAAGAACTTTTAAAAAAAGATTTCTATTGAATAGATTTCCAAAGGAAATGTATAATTTAGAACTTGGAGCCCTGCTAGCCTAGCAGTTCGGTGTCGGCCAGCTCACCACAAACTACCAGTTGTTCTGCAGGAGAAAGAGAAGGCTAGGAGCTAGGAGCAGATACCAAGGCACAAGGAGACAATGTTTTGGAAATGATGATAGCACCCTAGGTACAGCTGTGCATGATAAAATCAATGTATGGAAGGTTTTAAGAGCTGTAACCCCCCCACCAATAAAATGATTATACATAGAACATATGTGTGTGTATTTTATATATATAAAATCAGTGAATTCATACAAGAAAGAAACCATATTAGGTAATGAATATGGGAAACACTTTAATCACAGTTCAAATCTAATTATTCCTCAGACATTTCATTCTGTAAAAAACCCTTACCATTGTAATAAATGTGGGAAGGATTTTAGTCAGGGAAAAAAAGAAAAGAGTTGCAGATGTAGATGCTCACAGGGGCCATTGTGCTGTGTGCTGCAGGGTCCCCGTGAGGAGGAATCAGCTCCATCGCAGTGAGGGGGTGTTTGGGACAATAGGCAACTTCCACTAGGACTGTCATCAGACAATGAATGCGCAGAATGCAAACGATTCTCATCTGTCTGGGGACAACTGCCCTCACAGATAGGCTTTCGAATCATTAAGAGGGATATGTGTGTTCTCAAATTTACTTTCAGTTCTAAGCCTAAGCTCAATATTGACTTTTGTGGTGGCGGCTGTGAAGTGCCGTTGAATGAATTCTAACTCATAGTGATTTCATTTATTATATCACAAAACAAACAGTTGCCTCATCCTGAGCCATCCTTGCAAGAGTGGGCATGTTTGAACCTGTTGTGTTAGTCGCTGTTGTCAATGCAATTGGTAAGGGTTATCCTGTTTTTCTGTCTCTAGCATGTTGGAGGCCCTGTCCCCAGGTTCGGATTTCCTGATAAGGTCCAATGTAGTGCTTGTAAGGAGTATTCTGGCTGTACTTCTTCCAAGATGGATTTATTTGATAGTCCAGAGTGCATGAAATCTTCTTGGATTTATTTGATAGTCCAGAGTGCATGAAATTGTCTTGGATTTATTTGATAGTCCAGAGCGCATGAAATATTCTTGGATTTATTTGATAGTCCAGAGCGCATGAAATATTCTTGGATTTATTTGATAGTCCAGAGTGCATGGAGTATTCTTGGCCAAAACCATAATTCAGATGTGTCCACTCGACTCCTGTCTTCCTTTCCCTTGTCCAGCTTGCACATGCAGGGAAAGCAACGGAGAATACGAGGGCTGGGGGCAGGTGTTCTTGACTTTGATGGCTAAGGTGTGTACGATCCAAGCCATTCACTTATAGTACTATGAATTATGTATGCATGATTTATAGTGGATTTCCACAAAAAGTTTGATGTCATTCCATGTGTTTTGGTTTAAGGATGATAGTTTAAAGTGGAATTGAGCACCTTTCCTTACTGCAAAACTGTTCATCTTTCAGTGCATGTAGTAATGGTGGGGGATTCTACAAATAATTTTTCAAACTCATTTGGTGGAAGAACTCTTTTTGCTCTTATCATGGGATAGCTCAAAAATAAACATTTTATGTTGTTATTGTTGCTAGGGGCCATAGCGACCCCCAGTACGAAAGAAGAAACACTGCTCCATTCTGCACCACCCTGACCATTGTTCCTATGTTTGAGCCCATTTTTGCAGGCATGCGTCACACTATCTACCCTCTCATCAAGAGCCTCCCTCTTTCCCACTGTCCCACCACTGTCCCAAGCATGATGTCCTTCTCCAGGAACAGATCTCTCCTTACAACATGTCCCAAGTAAGTGATGCCAAGTCTACTCATTTTTGCCTTGTAGTCTCCATACTATTGCCTTATTTTGAATTCATTCTTTTGGCTGAGAATCCTCTGCTACTTTGATGTTTTCCTCAGTCTGTTTGCTCAAGAGAGAATCAGTACCCAGAAGGAGAACAGGGTGGGGACCTACTGACCCTCCATCACAAATCCCAGGGAGAGGGCTCCCTCCCTAAGGACAGCTCACTCAGCTTTTACTCTGCCACGTCATCTCAGCTCAATGGCCCCACCACATCAAGCCCTGTCCTGTTGTGTCCCTTCACTGTGAGGTTTTTGTAATAAAAGTGTTAATCCGTGTTCATCTTTTGGGAACATGATTGTACACAACAGTATTTTATCATATGCCTCTTTTTTCCTCTGTGAATTGTCACCTTTCTTTTGTTTATAAATGTCTACTCTAATTTCTCTTCCTTTTCTTTCTTTCTTTCTTTTTTGAAGGCAAACCAATGTATTCTAGAACTCTGTGCAGCCTATCGTAGTCTCATAAGTATGTTATAAGAATGACTATGTGACTTGACCTGAAGATGTTTTATAAGCGAACAAATTTTGAATCAATCCAAGTTCTTGCTACTGAAAATGCTTGTATTTTTTCATCATAACACCATGTGCTTCTAAATTAATAATCATTTTTGTGGTAGAAAATAGAGTGAATTCATATCCGTGTTGGAAACTAAAAACAGCATTGTAAATTTATAAGATAATTTCAACAACAAAAATCATAGAATGCAGTTATTTTAACTGTAATATTCCTAACTGTAGGGTGCATAAGGTGTCCTGTTGTGAACTATGTTATATCTTGTTCCTCAAAGTGTCCTTTTTTGTTCATGTTTTTGGTCTCTGAGGTGAAGTGAGTTATTAAAATTTGTAAACTCATATGTATATTGTATATAATGTAAAGATATAATCACACTTGGTTTTGGAATTAAATCATATATAAAGTATTTGAAATAATAAAAAAGAAATATCTGCATGTGAAAGAATTATTCACCATATTCATATTAAAATTTAAAAAAAGGAAATACAGATTTGAAAGCAACTTTTCACATATTTATCTGGAATTTGGTGAACAATGCCAGGTGCAATCCCAATTATCCTTCTGAAAGAAGACCACTGACAGACACTCACCATGGAAATGAATAAAGCAACTTAAAAGATATCATTGTGAATGGGGGGGGATGCCGAGTGGGGACCCAAAGTCCATTTGTAGACCAATGGACATCCCCTTACTGAAAGGTCGTGGGGAGGAGATGAGCCAGTCAGGGTGCAGGGTATCAACAATGAAACATACAACTTTCCTCTAGTTCCTAAATTATTCCTCCCCCACCCCTACTCCCACTATCATGATCCCAATTCTACCTTACAAATCTAGCTAGACCAGAGGATGTACACTGATACAAAT
>NW_022103903.1:1046313-1119197 GCF_000313985.2 Echinops telfairi
GGAACCAGAAACACAGGGAATCCAGGACAGATGATCCCTTCAGGACCAGTGGTGAGAGTGGCGATACCGGGAGGGTGGAGGTTAGGGGTGCTAGAAAGAGGGAACCGATTACAAGGGTCTACATATAACCTCCTCCCTGGGGGACAGACAACAGAAAAGTTAGTAAATGGAGACATTGGACAGTGTAAGATATGACAAAAGAATAACAATTTATAAATTATCAAGGGTTCATGAGGGAGTGGAGAGCGGGGAGGGAGTGGAAAATACGAGGAGCTGATGCCAAAGGCTTAAGTGGAGAGCAAATGTTTTGAGAATGATGAGGGCAACGAATGTACAAATGTGCTTGACACAGTGGATGGATGTATGGATTTTGATAAGAGTTGTATGAGCCCCTAATAAAAGATTTAAAAAAATCATTCCAAAGGGAGCAGTAGCCAATGGTTTCACCCTGTTGCTTGTTTGTTCTTGCTGTTTTAAGATATCATTCAAATAAGTCAATGGTAACCAAATTAACCAGTAATAATCACAAATTTTAGCTAATAAATTATTAACGTGATAGGGACCTTTGTCATTAGCCTCCTCTTTATACACTCTTCTTATTCTCGTCGTTAGTCCTTTGAATCGTGTGATGAACTGTCAGTTACACTCATCATTCTTGTTACAGTTTGTTTATTGCTTTTTAGCAGCCCAGTAATCCTAGTGGATGAAAATATTTTTCATTTTTTCACAGTGACACGTGCTATAAAGTGAAAATATGAACAGCTGCAAGATCCTCTAAGCTGATTATATATATATATACACACACACACACACACATACATATATATCCACATTTTTAAAACTTCCTGTTTAACTAAAATTACCTATGGGCTTATACTTTGGTTTCAGATATACCCTTACTGTCAGTTAAATATTATTTCAGAAGAAAAAAGAAATCAGCAAAAGGTTTAGACTGTCACACCTCAAACCATACATTTCACCAGACTACTTCTAAGGAATTGATCATCTAATGCATTCTTAGATCAGCCTCACCTAAGTCCTGGCTCCTAAACAGTTTTTCGTTATGTTTTGTTTAGCCCAGCCCAGCAACTATTTCACTCTCCTCCTCTGAGCTGGCTTCTTGGGTGGTAGATTGTGTTGATTTACCATTAGTAAGGTTCTGCGCTTGTTCAATCTCCCTTGATCCACACATCATCACCACCAATAGAGCCATGGATGAGTCATAAGCAAGTAAAATCCATGCAAAATGAGGGTTTTGAAAAATATTATTTTCATTTGTTCTGAGAAATCTAGAGTTCAAACTAAACTTCGTTTTTACCATTTCGTATTGTTTATATATATTTAAAGCAAAGCTTATCATACAAATATCTTATTAAAATTATATTTGATGAATTTCCAAATAAAATCATCCCTAAACCCATTGCCGTCAAGTTGATTCCAACCCCTAGGGAACCTCTGGGTTTTCCGAGGCTGTTAAAGCCTCACAGGAAAAGCCTGCTACACCTTTCTCCCAGTGAATGCTTAGTCACTGTGCGGCCAGCGCCCAAATGCATTGTTCCTGTCAGATCACCTAAGATTCTATTCTAGAAGGGTATATTCTGTTAAGAAGAAATTGTCATTTAAAACGTGACTTAGAGAAATAATTATTATTACATATGAGATAGTTAGAAAACTAAAACATAGGAAATATAAGGAAATTTCCATATTTATAAAGATTAAGTAAATACAATATATTGACATCTAATATAGACAACTTAGGATTTAGTCTTTGAAATGATTCTAAGTGGACTCAAGCTGTTATTCTACATTTTCTATATGGTCCCCAAACACAAATATTTATTCTACATGATGAATGATCAAATAAGGTAGTCTATTTAGACTGAAATTTTCAATATGAAACATTTATTTTTGTCCTTAAAAATAAAAAGTTCTAGCAAAAATGAATGGGAATTTCCATATAGAAAAAAAATTTGTTTCAGAATGTCTGAGCTCCCTGAAACATCACCAATACTTCTTATTTTCTTATACCATCCAATTTCATGCAAGTAGAGGACTTGTCCAAACACTGTAGGCATTGGCTTTCCAAACTCCTACTACTTACTAGAAATAAATTATTCTGGATATAGTCCAAGATGATGCTCCCTGAAACAATAAAATTTTATTTTATTGCAAAAAGTGATATGATGAATTTATAGTACATGATTAAATATCCAGGTTTCAACATGATTGCAAATAAATTTTGCCTAAGAGTTTCAGAATGTCAAATAAAAAAAGACAACATTATGTTAGATTTCAAGTGTTTTCTTTAAATAATAAAAAACTTCAATAAAGTTATTATTATTAAAAACATCCTTTTCATTAAATAATATAGAACTGTATATTTTTAAACTATCACAGACAAGGGAACTCATTTATCCTCTTAGGTAAAACCTTGATTTTGCTATTAGAAATCAATGATTAATCAGTACACATGGACACAGACATTTTTCTTTATTCTTTAAATATTACTCTGTTCAAGACCTAAACCTATTTTATTTAATACTAATGAAGCCAACAAGAAGATAGCTAAAAAATAATGTTCATTTGTAGACAAAACATATGTTTTATATAAAATATTTCAAATAGGATAATTTCTAAGTCTTCTATATAAAGACTAGTCTACTCTATAACCCATAAGTTGTCACCGTAAACCATAAACCCTATAACCCGTAAGTTGTAACCATAACAGGATATAGGAAGTATTTGCTACTTCTCTTCAGGTCTTTACTTTGTTCCTCATTATTTATATAATTCATTAGTCTACTCAAGTATTTTCAGTTGGTGTATTGGTTATTTTAATTATTTATTTCTATCCAGCTGAATAGGCGGACTGGAATTTTGATGAGAAACGATCAGTATATGTGTCTCAATACAAAATATATTGGGGGTCAAAAGGTCGGAGGGCCATTCCCAGCTTCACCATTGAATAAATATGTAATCTTGTGCAAATTGCTTGATGTTCTCTGAATCTCTGTTTCAGAATCAGAAAAGAAAAGAGCTCTATCCGACGATGTTGTGGTGCTTCTTTCGTCTTCGCTCCTCTGATCATGACACAGAGTTTAGTTAAACCTAAAACATTTCTACCTTATATAGGACACAGGGCAGAACCAATTGCAGCCTGTTTATAATTGTTTTAAAGCATCTCACAAGTGAAATACTTACCCTCGAATAATAAAAATATTACAACATACATTATTGAGTTAATTCAGTTAACTTATTAAATAGCTCTAAGATACTTTAAACTTCTACATTTACCTAAAGTAATTTTATTTACTATTATTCAGCATTGACATAATATACACTATTTAAGAATGCTTACGAACTTGGATGTTAGGTATCAAACTATTATATGTGCTTGATTTCAATTGCTAGTCACTCTCTCTGGTGTGGGGGAGCTGTTTCTTTCCGTGCCATGAGTATACAAAGTTAATAAACATAAAATGAAGGTGATGCCATCGATGACATTCACAGAAAAATAGTCCAGGTCAAATCTAACATGACTATTATATTTTACTTGCATACAAAAAATGTAACAAAAGCATGCAGTGTTAATGGGCATGTTGACGTGAACCATGTAAATGTGGATCTTTAGCGATCTCTTATTCCATTGTGTATGCTAACAGGATTAGCTAGCATTAGTTTTACATCTACAAGAAGTGTGATATGCGGTGTGACCCGAAAATCTCTCCTGGGATTCAAAAGGGCTAAGTTGAACCATGCATGATTTCAAAGCAATTCTCAGCACAATTAATTATCTGCTTGACCTGCAAGATGAACAAGCATATCATTTAATTAATTGCCAAGCTCTTGTGAACAGTGCTGTTCATTTTTCTGGTAATCGCACAATGACCTGCTTTTGCCGACTCTTCTGGGGAGGACCCGGATTGCACAGTAGCTTAGCTGCTCTGATGCCACTCTCCACGTTGCCGTCCACCGCTGCTTTCAATCCCGATATCAGGTTTCTTTACGGTGGTCCCGTACACGCACCAGAAAGACAGTGTCAACAGTGGCTATTTGCTTCTAGTTCTGATAAATACTTTTTGACCACCTAAAGTCATATGCAAAGGCATCTCCTTCCTTATTTATGAGGTACAAGTGTAGGCTCAATCTATAAACTTGTGTATTTAGCAATTCAAAAGCTAGGAATAACTGCAGCGTAGGGAAGACTATTATAGAAAATACAGAATTGATGAAAGAAATATATTCATTTATTCCTCTAGAATAAGGGCAAGGGATCTCATGTTGGCATGGGAAGAAGAAGGGAAAGGAAATGAACGTGCTCCTGAGATTGGAAACTAGAATATATATTCTGCACCGACATTATTCTGATGTAAAAATTCCAATAACATGGTATGCATTTATTCTGCCTCCTTAACTGGGGATTGATTGAATGCACTAACAAATGAAGGAACAATATGTGAGGTAGAACCACAAGGACAATAACAGAGAGGAAAACCAAATTTCATATTTGGTCTCAGAAATTGGCTAGCAGACTTTCCCTCTCTCTGTTGTTAGTTGCTCTCTTGCCGTATAATAATTTTAAAAAGGCATTATGCATTTGACAAATTCAATTCAGTTGTGTTTTCAACAGGGAGATTGAATATTAAGTTAGAATATGATGAACAAAAATATCAATGCAGCAAGCAGCAGAAATGCCCATTTCTACTGCTCGTTCATCGCACGAGATGATTATGCATCTCCTTCTAGAGAGACCCAGAGATAAAGGCCATGGCCCAGTGTGGGCGACTACTTTGAAAGCTGATGGACATGTGTTTGGTGTTGCATGTGTGTTCTCGGTCTTTGGTTATGGAGTAAGGTGAGTCTATGATATATCTTTAGAATAAAAGATCAATCTTGTTAAAAATTTCACACAGAAGCATTGTTTAATACTTACAATGCATTCTACTAAATAGGATGTATAATTTGGAAATTGTGTGAATATCATATTAAGATCTTTTTTTGTTCTTTTAAAAATCACTTTATTGGGGGCTCTAACAGCTCTTCCAATATTCTATACATCAATTATATTAAATATATTTGTACTTATGTTGCTCTTATCATTTTCTTCTTTTTTTTAATCTTTTATTAGGGGCTCATACAACTCTTATCACAATCCATACATACATCAAATGTGTAAAGCACATTTGTACATTCATAGCCCAAGATCAATCTTTTACTGAGTAATCATGACAAAACCCTGATTTCCTTGGTCTCTTTATTCGATTTGTTTCCTGTTAAAAATAGATAATTGCGGGGTCTTTTTCAACAGTTTCCTCAGAGAGCATTCCCAGGCCACCTCGGCACTATGCGCATGGATGGTGATGTTGCCTGGGCATGGGGTGTGTGTTGTGGGATGTACAGCAGCATCCTAGGCGGTTACCCCCAGATGGAAGCCGTGCCTCCCTCCAGCCATGACAACCAAAAGCACCTCCACACATTGCTAAGTGTCTCTTGTGGAGAAAGCACATTTAAGAACCAAAGCTTCAGCTTACTACTATGAAACGAGCCCTTTTTGCTACCTGCCCCCATCTTCAAAGGGCACCCAACACATACAATCATGGAGCGAGGAGCCTTTTCTCTTCTAGGAAAAGCACATAGCAATGTCCTCCAGACGAAAAGAAGATAATCAGTTTTGTTCTTCTTTTTTTTTAAGCAATACACAGATCCAAGTACATTATATACATCATTATGTTAAATCATTTCCAGAATCTGGGCACTCCTGGGATGGGGAACAGAGGGGAATCTGGGTTGGTAATTGAAGAAAATACACATTTATAGAAAATTATATGATGTTTTTGACACTGATGAGAAGCAGACTAGAGTTTTATTTTCAAGGTTTAGCTCAGCCCAAGCCCATCCAAAGGGACATACTGTCACATTCAATGAATCTGTTTAACATATGAACATAGCTTGCTTAACTATTCTAAATCAGTGGATTATTTTTCTTAAATTACCAGACATTCATGGATCCCAGTTCAAAGCTTAGTGTCTGGGTGAATTCAACTAATTTTAAAAAGGGACAAGCATACTCAAGCGTGACTATTTTTGAATCTTAAGTAATAAATAAATAATTTGGTATCATACTTTCTAATATTTAAAGCAACAGACACATTTTATGTGAGGTGAAGGAACTATACATTTTTGCTCATTAATAATTATATGAAACAAATAATTCCAAGATGAATTAATAAACTACACGAACCTATGTTAAACGCAGCTAAACATTAGATCTTACAATTATGTGAATCATGGTAACTTTTTAATTATTTATGTGTGAGGTTTGAATAGAAACGAAAAACCTCACTGCCATTGAGTCAATCTTGTCTCGTAACGTTTTACTGGTGTAGAAAGCCTTGTCTTTATCCCACTAAGCAGCAGGCTGTTGCATCCCAATACATAGCCCAATACATCAGGAATACACCAATAAAATGGTATTTCTCTAATTAGGGAACTGGTTATGGAGCTGTGATTGGAGCAGATTATATATATGTGTGTGTATATATGATACACAATACTGAGTATATACATGACATATAATATTGGATATATATGATATACAATATTGGGTATATGTGACATATAATACTGGGTATATATGTGATATATAATATGGGATATAGATGATATACTGGATATGTATGTGTGTGTGCATATATGTGTGTGTATACATATATGCATATATATGTATATATTCAGGTCAATTTTATTAAAAATTGAATATCTAAATATAATCAGGTCAATTTTGTTAAAAACTTCGCTTAGTCAATGAAAAAGGCGCCCGGGTGGCACAGTGGTTTCTAAAGGTTGGGCTGCAGGCTGCAAAGTGATCAGTTCGGAAATACAGACGGCTCTGTGGGAAAAAGAAGAGGCCTGCCCCCCTGGAGCCGCAGAGCGGCGTCGGGTTTACACTGTGGTCTCCCCACAGCGAGCTGGGTCCTCGGAAACCATCCGGAGGGCGACAGAGGGACACTCGTGGTGGCACTGAGCCGGGATTCCCACCAGGGCAGCTCTCGCCCGACCTACTGGGAGGGAGCGACGACTCGGTGACAGCCAGGCTCTACAAGGAAAGTTGACCAAAGATCCAGTATGCTCACCAGAGGAGGATGTCGCTTTTCACCCGGACCTTTGGAAGTCACCGGTGTCCACCGCTGCGGGAGAAAGAGTGCGCTTCCACTGCCCTGGACGGGTCCCGTCTTGGGAACGCACAGGGAGTCTCAGTGAGGAAGGATGGGCTCGATGGCAGTGAGGGTGTTTATTATTATTACTACTATTGTAGGAGCGTCTATTAAGTGTACTGTGGTTCCCTGCCTTCCTCCCAGTGTCCTCACTGTGCTGCTAGGTGCGGTGGAGTCCATTCCCACCCACGGCCACCCTGTGCCTGACAGAAGGACATACGGCCGCCCGTGGTTCTGCACCATCGTGCTGGGGCCGAGCCCTCTGCACGTCACTACACTCTGATTTTCTCTCCTATGTTCTTAACTCTCGCTTCTCTCCCGACATACGCATCCTCTTTCATTCCTGCGGTAATACCTTTTTTGGCCAGTTTTCCTCTAAAAACCGAGGAAATAATTAATGTGCTGTATAAATGGAAGGAACCCAATTTCTATCACCAGACAAGGCTTGGCCAATAAACGAATCTATGGAAGCTTCACTTTGCACGTGACTACAGTGACATGCCGGCGTATGGTTATGGTCACTGTATGAAATGAGACTGACCTCGTACCCTTAAATGTGTGCACCTGTGGATTGTAAAAGACTTTTAAATACAAGAGAGAAGTAAATGTTCTGAAATTGATTGTGGAAATGATGGCACAACTCTTTTCAGTATGACTGGACTACTGAATTGTATGATATGGGAAATATATGCCAATAAACTCTTCAAAAAAAGACGTTTAAAAAGATCATTTGGCTGCTCTCACATAATTCCTATATTGGAAAAAATATTGAGAGCTATCGTTTTTATGTGTCGGATAAGAGCATTATATCCTATAGTGGAATGAAACGTTGTTAATATGTGTAACTCTGATGTCATGTGCATTTTGGAAGCATCCTACCCCACCTACTTGGACATGTTTGGTGAATAATTTGAATCTCCAAGCTAGATTACTTGATTTGCTGGGAAATGAAAAGTCCGTTAGATCAGCTAGGAGCTTCTCACTCTTGAAAGCTGCCGCTGTCAGCCACGCTTGCCTTCCGGTGCTCCATGTCTCATAGTCCCCATCTGTCAACAGCCCATTAGAGCAATAAGGGACCAACCATTCAGAGACAGTCTACACAAATGTTAAATTTAGCTTGTGTTTTCTGTAGATACTGAATAAAAAAAGCACACCCACATTTGGAGGCAAAGGTATCTATTTCATACCTGCTTCCTGCTTTTCCTGTTCAATTGCACTCAAAACACAAGTTTCATAATTCTTTAAATCCAATTCCCTTGGATTGTGAAGACTTTGCTTACAGGGAACAAAGGACAGAAGGGACAGTGCCTACCAACGATCAGAGGGCCAGGACCGCTACCAGAACTTTCTAAAACATTTGAATTATATCTGAATCTAGATTTCCTTTCTCTTGTTCTTTTATTTTCCTTTCCCTTGAGCCCTGCAGTCATTGTGAATGCGCCGTAATGTCTATCTTACACCAGAGTAAGGAGGAAATTGCCCAGCTGCATCCTCAGTCTTTCCATATGTAAATATAAAAAATCTGATCTATCTCCTGATACCCGAGGTGCAAAGACAGCAATGGGATTGTTCCGGGAGCAATTCCCTCTCCTGAATGACTTGCAATGAGTACAGATATACATTAACATCAGCAGACCAATGACTGATGGTGTGGGACTCATCCATATTTATCTTCATGAGATTGGACAGACATCCTATTGATTTGTACAGATCATTACACAACATGTTAACAATCCAGCACCATCCAGTTGAAAAGGAAATCTGAAATTAGGTACAGATCTTACAGGTCTGCGCCGAGGGCGCAAGATGGCTACTCAAGCATCACACTATATTCATATCACTGCTCTCTTCCCTCATTTAATGTCAGTCAGTCTTACATAGATGGCCCTAAAAACATAGGATATACAGTGTTTATCTGGTGAAAGGAACCATTTTAAATACCGTGCCTTGTTACGTAGCCCACCTACACAAAGGGGCTTGAAAAAATTTTTTGAAAAAACAAGAATAAAAGATAATGGAAGTCTCCTAGTGTATGTATCTGTGTTCAAGCTTTATACACATACAAATGCAAAAGTATTGAAATAAATTATATTACTTATTTACTACATCTGTCTATGTGACTATTACATAGATATGTATAAAAGGAAAGCTTTACTAAGATCAATTTAAAAGAACAAAAAACAAAGGGAAGATAGAAACAAGTGATATCCATATGCAAAATGGATAGAAAAGTCAAGCATAGCCATGAAATTGGCAGTTAACTCTGGAAAAGTCTCAACTACGTATATACGTATATATAACCGCATATGTGGTTGCTTGTTTACCAAAACAACAAAGAAATCCAAATAAAACTCCTTTTGAAAAGACCAAGTAAATTCCAAATGAAGTTAGATTTTTAAGTCGGTAACAGTGAAATAAAGCCCTGCTGTCTGCCACCCTCTCATGTTTTCGAAGTTCCTGTAGCTCAATTTTTGCAGTTGGAAAGACTGGCAGTTAATCTAAATCGGGCCTTGACATGCCTAGAGGCGCTCAGCTGCAGTCAGGCACACGCAGGGTAACAGCACTGTGCTTTATTTGGTTTTGAAAATTAAACCAAAAGGAGACTATTCAGTGGGCTATTTGATAGGAATTAACTTCTCGAATGACATTAAAATCATCCTGTAATCCCGAGCTGACTCTGAAATAAAAAGCCCACTTTAAACTGCATGTAGCTCACTTTATTCACCCACATGTATGCTGTTCCTTAACCTCGGCGGGCCCTCCGTTTATTCCAACAATGCATTCATTGATCCAAGTATTTTTGTAACTTCTCTTTTGGAATTGTTCTCAGACCACGTAGCATTTTTATGTCTATTATTTCATGTATGTGTTTGCATTCATTCAGCAATGAATTATTGAGCTCTAAAACAACAAAAAAATTTCAAACTACGCATTGCATTTGGAAAAACGAGCCGTCCCCCAGAGAGGAGGTTATATGTAGCTCCCTGTGATCCATTCCCCCTTTCTACACCCCATTTCCCTCCTGGTATCGCCACTGTCACCCCTGGTCCTGAGAGGTTCATCTGTCCTAGATTCCCTGCGTTTCCAATTCCCATCTGTACTGCTGTGCATCATCTGGTCTAAACAGGTCTGCAAGGCAAAATTGGGGTCCTGGCAGTTGGGGGGAGGAAGCGTTTAAGAACTAGAGGAAGGTTGTGGGTTTCATTATTGCTATACTGTACCCTAAGTGACTCATCTCCCTATTACCCCTCTGAAAGGTATGTCCAGTTGTCTAGAGATGGGCATTGGATCTCCATCACGCGCCACCCTCATTGACGAGGATATGATTCCCCCCCCACCTTCGGTGTTTAAAGCCTGGTCCCTTTGGCCCTTCATGATCACACATGTTGGTGTGCTGCTTCCATGTGGGCTTTGTTGCTTCAGGGCTAGATGGCTGCTTGTTTACTTTCAAGCCTTTAAGTCCCCAGACGCTGTAGGTCTCGATAGCCAGGCACCATCAGCCTTCTTCACCACACTTACTTATGCACACATTCGTCTTCAGCGTTTATGTGGGGAAGGTGGTCACACAATGATGGTTTTTGTTCTTTGGTGTCTGCTGCCTTTTCCCTTCAACACTTCGTGTTTGCACATGCTCTTGTGCTTCTTCTCTGTGGACTTTGTTTCCGAGCTAGATGGACGCTTGTTTGCATACAAGCCTTTAAGACCCCAGACGCTATATCTTTTGATAGCCGGGCACCATCAGCCTTCTTCACCACATTTTCTTATGCACACATCTGTCTTCAGCGATCATGTCGGGAAGGTAGATATCATGAAATGACCGTTTAGCTGAGCAAGGTGCTCCTGTATTAGGGGAGTGCGCATGAGGAGGCCCAATGTCCACCCCAATTTATTTTTTAATACTCTATACAGTTAACGAGGAGGGCCTGGTGGGGTAGGGGTTATGCGTTGGGCAGCTAAATGTAGGGTCAGCAGTTCGAAACCACCAGAATCTTTCTATTCCCATAAAGAGTTACAGTTTTGGAAACCCACAAGGATAGTTCTACCCTATAGGGTGGCTATGAGTCAGAATCGACCCAGTGGCAGTCTGTTTGGTTTGGGGATGTATTTAAGACCTGATTGTGAGTTGGTTTCTTGATATTTCCCTTACTATTTCAATACAAAAACAAAAAATCAGTATGTATTTGTCCTCTTGTTAAATGACAAAAACAAAATCACTTGCTCCTGGTTTAAATATATTTTTATTTCCTCTCAGTCTTTGAAGCCATTTCCAGTCTTTTAGATGCTGCCCTTTATGGAAACTTCTGGCAAGGACTTACCGACGTTTTTTGAACTAGGATTATTCCCAGCATCCTGTACATCAAGGTCACTTGATTTCTTGGGCCCCTGATCACCTCATCTAGGAGCACTGGTTGAATGACCTTCTTGGTTAAACATTGAGCTAACCGCAAGGTCAGAGGTTTGGGAGATGGGAGATGAGGTTTTCTGTTCTTGGAACGATTTACAGCCTTCTAAATCCACAGGGGCAGTTCTACTATGTCTGATACGGTTTCTATGTATAGGAATCAACTAGATGATGGTGGGAGTGGTTTTTCTTTTTTTTTTATCCCATATCTCAGCCACACTGACATGCTTTTCATAAACATTACCTGAGATTTCTCCATATCTAAAATCATGAATTCAAGTGCCACTTACAGCTTATCTGAAAGACAATTACTTTTACAATATAATTTAAACCTCAATATTAGTGTCCATTTTAAATCCTTTAAACTATCACTCCTATCACTCATACACTTCTCTTAATTTTTAGTGTGGAATCCCTGATCCATCATTTCAATGATGCTATTCAAATACCAAGCTCCTTTCTCTTTTTATCATCTCTGTCTTGCAAAATTTAAGCTTCCATAAAGTCCCTACTTTCATTAGCCTGCTTAAGAAAAACCAAGTAATACTGATTAATGTCATACATGAGGCAGGTCATTAAACGCCCATTAAAGATGCATACTTTCAACAGACTCTAAACATTCCCCATGTTGCAATCCTCTCCCAAGTGCCCCAGTACCGCCTCAAATCGTGAACTCCACTTGTTCCCTTCCTCCCCCTAGATGCCCTCTGTTTCTATCTCAGTAAGAAAATTTACTTTCTGCAGAATGATGTCAACTTGTTGCTTCCCTACCTACTACTCCATCTTCATGGGTGTCATTCCTTATATCTTCCATTCTCTTATAAGAAAAGAGCTTAAATGACTTCCAAAGTCAATCTTACTTCTGTTTAAAAACCTTCATCGTCTCCCATTTTCTCAGAGACTTTCCATTTTCAAATATCTCTGTTACATCTGTGTATATCTAATTACATGACTTAACAATGACCCATTTAAACATTTGAAATCTAACTCCTATCCCCTTGTCTGCAGTGGAACTACTTATATACAAAAGAGGACTAAAACCTTTCTCAATGTCACAGACATCTCCATTTGCTACCTTGTCACCTTCTGCCTTTTAACAATAACTGTTAAATCACATCGCAGCACTTCATATTTCCTTTTCCTCACGGCCACTTTTCCCATGGCCACTCACACCTATCTGGCTTCTACACAGTCACTGTACAGTAACATCTTTGACTCATGCCACCAGATCCCATGGTTTTAAATTCAAAGGGCATTTTGACAGCACTGAGCTTACTTGCCCTTTTGACAATAGTTGACACTAGTATTTTTGACACTAGTAATATTTCCTAATTCTTTCAAGTCCTTACAGTCTCTTGACCTATGCTCTTTTTCTTGGTCATCTACCTCTTGGATTGCTTGGACCCACCAGCTCCTTGGCCACCTAACCCTCCTGCCCCAGATCCTTTAGTGCAGAAGCTGTTCACAACCAAGTCCTAGGTTCTCTTGATCACCCATGCTCTAAATGCTTCCTTAGACATTTCTTTCACATTTAGCATTTCTATTCTTCTTTCTAGGCACATGACTCCTGGATATAAGTTTACTCTATTTACTGAGATTCAGATTGACTCAAATGCAGTATGACTACTCTCCTATAGAAAAAGAGAATATATTTTAAAATTGAATTCTTGATCTTCCCTCACATAACCTGATCTTCTACCATCATTGGCTGGACTAGTGGATGATGTCAGGTACATAAACCAGAGCTTAAAGACATCTCTGAGTTTGACCTTTGGCTCATCATTCATGTTCAGTTAATCAAAGAATTCTGTTCATTTTACTTCCCAATCCACACTCAAATTAATCCAATCCTCTCTTTTCCACTGCCAGCAGCTTACTCTGAGCCATGATTACTTAATTATCTGACATTCAAAGTAAATGCTATATGTTTAATCTGGGTGTTCAGCCAACCAACAAGTCAGCTTAGCATTTTGGGTACATAGATTTAATTTATTAAGTTATGTTGCCCCTTTTTGCTTTATCATTCTTATCAGGTGGTAGTCATGCTCTCTGAAGTTTCAGAGATAGTGGCATTTTGATTCAGTGAAGAATCGGTGAGGTGATTTAAGATCATTCTTCTATTTCTCTTAAAGCTTCTCCAGCTTTTCTCGAAAGATCAGGATAATTCGTCTCGATTATTGTGATAAGCTTCTTAAATTTGTTAAAGTTTTCTCTCAGATTAATTCATTTCTCCCTCAGCCTCTCAGGTAATTGTTTGTGCCAATGACTTCAGTCCCACTGTGTCCTTACAAGTTCAGGGTCATGGAGACAGAGAAAGGCTGAGAAGTGTTCAGATTAAAGAGACCTGAGCACTAGATGTAATACTTGGTCCTAGACTGGAGAGGTTAATGGTGGTGGGAGGGAGGGAAAGGAGGTATAGAAAACATTATTGAGTCACTTGAGAAAAATAATAATACAGATGAGACAACTGTGTGTTATACCATGTTAACTCACCTCAAGCTGATGCTGCTGATGTGGCTACGTAAGAGAATATCTTTGTTTCAAGAATAAAAGACACACAGAGTACAATGTTAATACATATGAAGTTAATGTGCATTTGTTATGAGAAATTCATTATTTTTATACCAAGAAACTATTTCACACAAAGGAACCCTGGGGATGCTATCAGAAGACAAGGGAAGTGCTACCTACAAGGCCAGCTGTTCGAATCTCTCCCTGGGAGAAAGATGAAGCTGTCTTTTCATATCAGGAGCTACACAACCCGGAAACACGGCGTAGATCAGCTTCACGGCAGTGGGTTTGTTTTAGACTTTTAAAACAAAGTGGGAAAAGTTCTCAGTTCTATGGCTGATTATATTAACTATACAGTAAGAAAAAGAAGAGAAAACAAATTCATGAAATCTGGTTTTGCCCCTTCCTAACAATGTGATCGTGTGCTTCAGTTCTGTGAACTGTAACATGGGGTTGATAACAGAGCCCTCAGGCACAGGGCTGTTTTGCTGATTAAATGCATTCATCGATACATCTGTAGCATGCTTCAAATTGTTCTTGATCTATAATAATCAAATTCAACCCATTCTAGTTGTTACTTATGTTAGTATTCGTTTATCCTATCTTATAGGAAATAGAATCAGAATGCATCCTGAATTCTCTCCTTGCCACTTCTGCATCCCTGTGTCATTTCTTTTATTCAACAATGCCGATGAATTTGACAGTGAATTTGCAGTTCATGATATTTTAGATCAAGTCAATCAATTGACAACTAACAAAAACTACCCACAAAACAAGTATTCAACGTAAAGTGAAAAATTGGAAAGTTGCTGTGGGATTTTATATTAAATCTCTTTTCTGCAGAACTAACAGGAGGGAGAATGATTAATTCTTAGAAACAGCGCAACTTTTGTGTAATTGTGTGCATGTGTGTAGGTAGCTGAAAGGAAGAGAGAGAGAAGAGAGGCGATGAACTGGGAAAGCAGGGCGGTGAGGAGGGAAAGGGGCATCAAAAGAAGAAGCAAAAAGGGGAGAGGCGACATTGGAATGGGCCGATGGAGAGAGGGGAGAGTAACTCAGTGGGGTTGTAAAAAATGACTTTATTCTTACATACAGGTATTTCTGTTTCAGTAAGTGTCCAATGAGACTCCCCAAATGAAGAAAGAGATTAAGGGCTATTCAGCTCCATGTGAAACATCAATACCATCTGATTGTTTTGTGATAAATGTAAACCTGAGCATCCGGCTCAGTGTGATAAGGACAATCAGTAAAGCGAGCACCCATTTGATGATACATTTGGAATATTTTGATGATAAGAACTGACTGTGATAAAATGGAAATTCTATCCAATTATTTTCAGCAGCAACGGCGATTTTTTCAAAGGTGTTTATGTGTCAGTTCCAACGTTTCCATGGTCATGAAGAGCTGAAATCATTTTTCAAGTTTGGAAAGGGTGGAGGTTCATATTATAATTCACGTAATTAATTATAATTTATATGGTTCACTGTAATTTACATGGTTAGTTATAATTTATATGGTTCACTAATATAACTCCAATGCTAATTATGGAAAGATTCTTACATTCTTGGACCCCCCCCATCTTTTTAGTTTCATTTTTCCAAAAGACAAATGATAAAATATGGAAGGCACTGAGCACGTAAGGCCAAAGTTACACAAAATGGTATTAACCACCTAACTTTACTTCAGGAAAAAAAGTTAGCTAAGGCACAAACATCTCTTCAGAGATGTGTCCCAGAGCTGGACGCGGGGTGGCCTCGCGGTTCAGTGTGGGTCTGCCAATGACAAAGCGAGCAGCTGCACTCCACCGTCCGTCTTTCCTTCAGCAGAAAGAGGGTTTTTCTACGGCCTCACCAACCCACAGGGCCATTCCTCACGGACGCAACCTTGGTGGGACGGTAGTGGATGTTTGCTTATCCCAGGGATGAACCCTGGGGCCACCGGAATCTCTTAATGGATTAAACTATTTTAATGTCTACATGAATATTCTAGCTCATAATGTTTTCTCAATAATTTAATTAAAAATGAAAAATAGTAAATAGCATATGCAGAATATTTAAAGCCATCATGATAAAAATCAATATTCTCAGTATCAAATGTTAAATTTATTTTTAACATAAAGCAGGGCTTGATTTATTATACTACAAGGAATGAAATGCATGATTTAAATAGTTCCAAATGCACTATTTCACGTTAAGAATCTTTGGTAGACATCCTAATGCTTCTTTTGGTCCACTGAACAATAATTCTTTACTGAAAATTTCTAAATAAACTGAAATGACTGCCATGAAGGGTAACCATAATTCACATTGAGAGCATAAAAATTCTGTCCCTGGCAAGAAAGAGTCACTGAGGTTTCAAGAGCACTTTAAATAAATGAGGAGGGTGCACTATGTTTCATAAGGCTGAATAATTTACTTCTCATCTTAGAAATATCTCTCAACATGCTAGAAATTGCATTCAAAGCAACTGAACTGTCTTTTTGAATCCTCTATAAACAGTCAAAACAAAACAAAACAAAAACCCGACTGCCAGTCAATGGACTAGCTCATAGCCACCCCTGTTTAGACTTTCTTAAACTATGTATCTTTTGGTAAGTACACAGCTTCATCTTGCTCACAGGAGAGGCTGGTCTAGCGGGACCACTGACTCTGGTTAACAGACCAACACCTGACATGCAATGCCATCAACGTCATCCCTGGGATAACCCTGGGATAATCTTTAACAATGGGGTTGAAAAGAAGATAAGGTTAGAGACCCACTTAGTAGTGAGAACAAATATATGAGTGGAAATATCAGAGAAAACAAAAGAAGCCAGCAAGTGAATCCACCACATCTAACATTTGACTAATTCGATTTCTGAGAGATGGAATAGAGGAATCAGGGGATGAAGTCATGATGAAACACTATATAAGAGTAAATTTTTTTTTGCGCCGACAGAGAACAATATTTGATGAGTTTTTCTTTAAGTGTATATTTTTCTTGTAAACAGAAAGAGAGGGAAAAAAGCAAAATAAAAAGGAAAGAAAGGGAAGGCAAAGTAATGGTCTGAAATTAAAACGGACAAGAAAGATAGGGTTGGAATATGAAATGATGGCATCTGCTAAAATGAAACTCTTTCTCTTTGTTGATAAATATGACGTAAACATGACATCACGAACGTGTCCCAGGAGCCCCAAGCAAGGCCATGAAACCACAGCATGCTCATACACTCCCATGTCAGCATGGCTCACCAATCAGAATAATACAGGCGGGTTCCCCAAAGCTCATAGGGAAACTCCATTCTCTTTTTAAATTTTGACATTTGATGAACTTTGTAAAACCCCCTCATATGGAGTCTATTTAACGGTTTTCCACTTTTGATACAACCTATACACAAAGCATCAAGATAGCCAGTGTAAAAGTACAGCGGATTTAGAAGTGGAGAGATGGATCTAAGAGAGTCCATGGGCAACGAACGAGATCAGAGGGAGAGACTACACCGTTCTTGGCTCTGCCCACTTAGGGAAATGCCCCCTCTTCCAGGGAGCGTTTAGTCACTGAATTTTAGAGTAGCACTTTGAGTAACGCAGCAAACCTAGCTACCCACCTGCTCCCTTATCTCATTCTTATCCCTTGTTGTACTTGTTACTTAAAAAATCAACTCAAGCAAAAGCACATGTGAACGAAGGACAGTCTGAATCAAGGAAAATACTTGGATCCGGAAGGCAAAAAAACAAAGGCAGTAATAGCACGGTCATTCAATGTACTTGATTACAACGAAAGCAATACCCTCGGAGCTGATGTTGTAAAGATGCTGCTTTGGGCTCCCACACAGAGAACGTTTTCAAGTGTTTGGGCCAAGAATGCAGCATGGCTCTCAGTCAAGCATGGCCTGCACGTATCGTGGTCATGGCCTTGGCACAACACACTCTCCGGCTCCTCTGGCTTGTTATCTGGTTCAGATTTTCCTGTTTCTGCTTCAGGAAATGGAATGTGGTCAACTTTTAAAAATAGCCACATCAAATGCAGAAACAAACTCTGAAGCTATTCAAAAATAAATTTAATTAATATAACTTCAGTTGCTTGAGAATTATATACTGTTAAACTATAAGGTAGCAAACATTTTGGAACTAACCGAGTTACATATAACGTGCTTTAATCATTAGTGAATCATGTGATTTGGGTCATATAATAAATATGGTACCAAAAGAATGATCAATAGTTCACCCTGATTCTACACTCGTAAACTTTCAAACTAAAAACTCCCTGTCTTCAAAAGATCTGAGAATCCGATATCCTTCATAGGACTGCCAAAGTAATGTTTCTAAAATTGTGCTTTCATGAAGTGTCCTGTAGTCTGGCTCCCTAATCTCCTTTAAGGCATCAACCGACTGTCTGACATAGGTTAAGTGCGCACTACAGATGAGCTAATAATATGCTGAGGATGATGATGATGATGATACAGGAGAAACTGAAGGATGGTCCTTGACTCCTCCTCCTCTCAGGTCCTGATTATATGGGATTTCACCTTAAGTCCCATTGGCTTTAAGTCTTTGGTTTCTTTCCATACAGACCCTTCAGCTTGCTCTTCTCACACCACTGCCTTGTTTTAGATTTTGGCTGTCTTGTCCCATGTACTACTTGAACTGTGTCCTTGCCACGTTACACATACCCTACTCTCTAAATCTATCTCTCTTCCAGGTTGTGGTTTAATCACACAGAGTGATCGAATGACATAGAAATTAGACCACGTTACTTCCCCTTGCACACATGATAAGAAGTGTAAGCGAACACCAAACAACATCCTAACACAGCACAAGAACCCTTTGGGATGCAAATAATGTGGGTCTTCCAACTTCAAGTTTTGCCACTCAGAGGTATGCACCATGATAGTACTGAATTATGATTAGTTTTCAGTGAACAGAAAGAGGACTCATTGGTGATATTTGGAGGAAATGTTAAGGAACTACAAATGATGGCTCGTGCAAAGATATCAGCCAATTGATACAAAATGAATCCAATAGAACATTGTGTATAATGCTTAGCCATTTATTCTCAACCTGAATATTTTAGCACAGCAGCTAGACTCAAGCTTCAGATAGGATATCTCACTGCCATCGAGTGGATGCAAGCTCCACGCAAGTCTGTTAGACATGATGGAACCGCCCCCGTGGCTTTGAGAGACAGTCTGGAGTGAAAAGTCGCATCTTTCTCCCACAGAGAGGCTGGGCGATTTTGAACTGTTGACCTCTCAACTCTCAACCACTGAGCCACAAGGGGAGACATGAGGATATACATAAATGACATTTAGGCAGTGCTCTGGGTGAGGTGACCTTGTGAGTTTGGTGGGTTAGGGGTTGGGTTACTGATCTCAAACTCAGCAGTTCAAGCCCCTCCTGCTCCATGGGAGGAAGAGGAAGCTGCCTGTTCAACAATGACTTACATTCCGGGAAACTGCATGTCGGCTGACTGTAAGGAGGAATTCACTGCATGGCAGTGGTTTTTTGTTTGATTTTGGTTTTACATCAGTTTGGTCTTTTAATTTAATCAGAGTAGTTTTTGCTTTGGTTTGCTTATTCCTGTTCTCATAACTTTGTTTTGAACTGGAGGAGAAAAATATGCAGTTAACTTTGTGATTTTATGCATATATGTCAAAGAATGTGTCCCTTGAAACGTTACTTTTACTTCTATCTTTGTCTGGATATATATTTATTTTTCCTTTAAAACATATGAAAATATTTTTACCTTTAACCCCAATCGATTAGATGCTTTGCCGGAAGAGTGTTTATTTGTCAAGGGAGAGACGGAAAGAAAAACACCTTGGTGATTCGAAAGTGCATGTCAGTTGACTAAAACTGGGTTCTTCTAGTTTTGTCTTCCAACAGGTTTTCTCTACATGTTCTTGTTGTTTCAAAGTGAGATCAAAATCACCTTCTAAGGACCATGGGTCTTGTTTTTAAACAAACATTTGCAAAAGGTTATGTCACAAACTTTTTAACCAGTCCCTTAAGAGGAGTGTTCAGCATGTTTTGATCTCTAGTCAAATCATTGAGGAAGAATAGTTCTGTTCAGGGTGGAAGCAATTATTTCAAAATCTGTGTTCCTATATGTGAGCTTCGGCTTGTCTGTATCCATGTATCCATTCACACTTCTAGCAACTTACAGAGTAAGAAAATGCAAGGCCTCTGTGGAAGGAAATGGTGTCACACCCTGAGAGACAGGCCTTACCCACTCCCCTCTTATTTCCCTGCTATGTGCCCAGCATGTGAACATGATGTCTGGATCCGGAGCAGCCGTTTTGAGATGAAATGTGCCAGTTTTATGTTAATGGTAGAAAAAGGAGATAAAACTAGACTGTCTCTCTCACCCATGAAGCCATGCCAGTCCTGCTTGGTTTATGCTCAGATTGCTATTTGAAACAAAGAGGGGTTTTCTTGTATTTACATCATGAAATAAAAACAGACCCCTATTTGCGGCAGTAGCAATGTCTCTATTCCCCTCCATTTAAAATTTAATAGAGAGAGGGGTGGGCAGCCTACTGACAACAGTTTTGTCCTAGCAACAGAAACATGTAAGAAGAGTGTTTCTGTGTCTTAGGGATAATTTATATATTATGTTTATAGAATATAAAGTTTACATAATAATGTATATAAATGATATCCATTAATGTCTATTTATTTATATTTTCATGTAAATATGCAGCTTCAAGTTATGCTTTCTTCTTCAGTGTGATTATTAAGATAGTCTTGTTGAGCAAAAATATTCTTGGGGTGACTGTACGCCCATTCTAAGTGTAATGGTACAAGGAATTTAGAAACTTTCCATTAAAACATTGCTGCTCTCGTGCAGAGATTTTGTAAGGGTACGTTTGTTGTTGCCTACCCTACGCCAGAAGCACTGTGTGTGTCTCAGTAATGGTTCCAAAAGGCCCTGTAATTTCATGAATGCTCTTAGATGATAGACTCAATGATCCGGAAATTGACACCATTCCCCTCAGAATTCAACTAATAGGGGTTTTACTGGGCACAGTGAGAACCCAGGGATGAATTAGTAGCATGTCCTTATCTTTGGTGGCAACAGCAAAGCACAGATGATGACGATTTCGCCTAGAAACCTTCACATGTGGGAGCCGGCCACCAATAAATCTTGCCCGCAGGAGTGCCACCACACCAGCATGGAACCTTAGCAAAGTCCACAAAGGGCATGACTAGCTCATGCATTATGTATGTCTGCCCTGTGATCTGCACTTCCGCTTCTAGTGATTATCTAATGAGTAATGGCCGATTTGTGCCAATGGCACTCATAAGCCTTTCACTGGCTCATCCCTCAGAGTGGATTGTCTCTTCCTTCTTCCTAGTTTGTTCATAGTCTGGAAGCTTTACTGTAACCTGTTCCCCATGGGTGTCCCTGCTGGTATTGTAAGTACCTGTGACATAGCTTTGAGTATCACACTAATATGAAAGCTAACACATGATAAAATGATCACCTGACAGAGACAACCTTGCTTGCTGGAAGTGAGGAGGGTTTGAAAAACCTATCGATGAAGATTGAGTCTACAGCCTTCAATGTAGATAAAATTTATCTCAATGTAGAAAAAACAAAACCCTCACAATGGGACAAACAGACAACATCATGATCAACAGAGAATATATACCTTGCCTATAATTTCATTTTACTTAGATGCAACACCACCAAAGCTCATAGAAGCAGCAGTCAAGGAACCAACTACCAGATGGCCTCGGACAAATCTGTGCACCAGACCTCTTTTACGTGTTCAGGAGTAAAGATCTCACATTTAGGACTGAGATGCAACTGATCCAAGCCATTTTCAATGGCCTGAAAGCTGGCAATGGCTAAGAAAGAGCGCGTAAGGATTGATATATCTGAATTATGATTCGGGGGAAATGTTGGAAGGACTTTGGACTGCCAGAAGAATGATTGATTTTTTCTTAGAGGAAGTACAGCCACTGTGTGCCTTCGAAGGGAAGATGGTGACACTTCTTGTGTACTGTGAGGCCTATGATCCACAGAGAGCGGGCCTTCCAGAATGACATGATATTGGGAAAAGCAGAGGGATGGTGAAGAAGAGAGAGGCTCTCGTGGATACAGATGGACACCGCGGCTCAAACAGAATAACCGCTGTGAGCATGGCCCCAGAGCAAGCAGGGCTTTATTGTCGTGTGCCCCGAGTAGCAAGGAATCGGAGCCATTTGGACAGCACCTGATCCTAACAGCCGGTTAACAAGTCAGAAGTCATTCCTATAAAAAAGGATTTCTCCGGCAAGTGTTATCAAAGTACAAGTGAAAATAACTAGCATTCATTAAGTATCTTTGATATCTGCTCCTACCAGAAGCGTATGGAGGGAAAGTGTATGGGTAAGGATTTGAACCTATGGTGATTAGACTCCATTACCCAGGATCTTTTCCTTGTACCCTCTTTTTCCTTGATTGGTTTCTCTACTGTGGCACTTCCTGTATTGCATAATAAGATCTCATTTAACCTAGCTTTCACAAAGCCCCCAGTCCCACCTTCTGTAGACTATTTCTCAGTGGCTCGTGTGACATCGCACATATTGCCCTATATTGTTCAGTGAACTTTAGGAAATGAAGGAATTCATGGAAGACTGTGCCAAAGAAAATTGTACTCAGACAGCCCTTGGAAGAGAAGGAATGTGTCAGCAAATATAATCCATCTTTAAACCAAGTGCTTAATATAAACACCCTCAGGATGATTTTGTAAGTATTGTTTTCAGAAAACATATTCAGCACACAGAAGATCTGCTAGAAAGTTCTCTATCTATCCCTACAGTATTAGGCTGACTTTTGTGAAAAAGACTTGTTTGGGAGGAAAAATGTTTTCTTAGGTGGCATCGTGTAGATAACCCTACAGCTGTACCCACTTGTGGTCAAATAGAAGACAGAAGACAGCAGGTTTAGATCAATGAACTGATTTACTATCTGTGTTCTGATTCTTTATATGAAACTAAGCAACATCAACACATGAATGTAACAATGATTCCCTTATTGTGTTTCTGTATTTGATTGGTGTCACTGTGTGTAAGCCTTGCACTGCTAACCCCAAGGTCAGTGGTTCAAAACCAGCCACTTCTCAGGTAAAATAAGAGGTTGTCTGCTCCCATAAAGATGTACAGGCACCAAAACCCTATACAGGGTCACTCTGAGAAAGAGGTGGTTGGATGGCAGTGGGCTGTCATTCATCTATTGATTCTATATTTTTTTCCTGTACAGTCAAGAAAATGAAAGGATTAGCAAGCAAATCTCCCCAGCAGGGGCTCAGCATAAAGGCCTGGCAATTTACTTCTGAAAAATCAGTCATTAAAAAACTGATGGCGCACTATCCACTCTGATCCCACAGGATCACTCTCCGTCACACAGACCAGAAAGGAGCTGGTTAACCTTTGTTTTACCTAACTTTTACCTACCTATTTTATCTCTACAATTTTATAGAAAAAAGATATAGTCCCTGGGGTCTTAAAGGCTTGAAAGTAAACAAGTGGCCATCTAGCTCAGAAGCAACAAAGCCCACATGGAAGAAGCACATCAGCCTGTGTGATCACAAGGTGCTGAAGGGATCAGTTATCAGGCATCAAAGAACAAAAAATCTTACCATTGTGTGCTCACCTCCACGATATACGATTACTGAAGACAAATGGGTGCATAAGCAAATGCGGTGAAGAAAGCTGATAGTGCCAGGCTATCAAAAGATATAACATCTGGGGTCTTAAAGGCTTGAAGGTAAATAAGCACCCATCCAGCTCCGAAGCAATAAAGCCCACAAGGAAGAAGCACACTAGCCTGTGTGATCACGAGATGTCGAAGAGATCAGGTATCAGGCATCGAAGAACAGCAAAATCATATTATTGTGAATGAGGGGGAATGTGGAGTGGGGACTCAAAGCCCATCTGTAAGCAACTGGACATCCCCTTATGGTAGGGTCGCGGGGAGGAGATTAGCCAGACAGGGTGCAGTGCAGCAATGATGAAACATACAACTTTCCTCTAGTTCCTAAATGCTTCCTCACCCCCTCCACTCCCACTATCATGGTCCCAATTCTACCTTACAAATCTGGCTAGACCAGAGGATGTACACTGGTACAGATAGGAACTGGAAACACAGGGAATCCAGGACAGATGATCCCTTCAGGACCAGTGGTGAGAGTGGCGATAACGGGAGGGTGGGGTGGAAAGGGGGGACTGATTACAAGGATCTACATGTGACCTCCTCCCTGGGGGATGGACAACAGACAAGTGGGTGAAGGGAGATGTCACACGGGGCAAGATATGACAAAATAATAATTGATAAATTATCAAGGATTCATGAGGGAGAGGGGAGCAGGGACGGAGGGGGAAAAAATGAGGAGCTGATGCCAGGGGCTTAAGTGGAGAGCAAATGTTTTTAGAATGATGAGGGCAACAAATGTACAAATGTGCTTTACACAATTGATGTATGTATGGATTGTGATAAGACGATTAAATGATTAAAAAGAAGAAGAAGAAAATGTTCACGCTGACAGCTAGTTTTATTGTGCCACCCTCCTCCATCTGCCAGGTTGGAAGGGGTCTGGAGAAAAGGAAGCCCACAGTCGTAACTGTCTGGTTCTAGCTCACAAGACCATCAAAAGAATACTAGGAGATTTTCCCATCCAGTCAATTTCAAATTTACTACCCTACCCGATTAAAATGTCTGGAGTTTTGGTTCACTGCTTAAATATTTAAAATGCAAGAGAATTCATCCAGGCATCATGCTTATTTATGCTTTTATTTATTTTAACCATGGGATCTATTTAACATTGCTTCCAAGAGATTATACTGTCTGTTATTCTTCAGTAAGAGTATTTGGTTTTAAATTCATTCATCTGGAGAGAATAGGATTTTTCTTTTTATTAACTCCAGATACTCTTTCGTACTGAATTTCAAACAAAATATTTTCACATGGAAAAACTACTGGGAGACATGTACCTATTCTTTGGAATGTATCCTTCATATAGGATTTGTAATGGATCCTTTAAAATGACACTTGAGTTATGTGAATAGGGCCCGAAACTGCAAAGTTAGAAATGTGTGCTCTTGATGTTCCTTTGCACGTTCGTCCACCTGTGCACGGGAGACTTCCCACTGACCTGCAATGTGATTTCGTAAGGCAAACAGCGGGTGAGTTTTGAGGCCATGCTACATGGGGCTGCGGGGGAGGAGGGTAGGCATCCTGAGAAAGATATCACACAGAAAAATGAAGTGAAATGATTAGGTCATGACTCTAGTAATGAAAAATGCAAAGGGAAAAGGCAGTTGTACAATGAAACAAAGGGAGGGTCATTAGGAAAACTGCCAGTTTCTTTTATGGGCGACCCTGGGGGACATGCTTCATCATGCCTAATGACAAGTCACCTACACAGAGTCAAAACTCAACATGAAAGGTTTATCTTAAATTGATGGAAGCAATAAGGAAGCAATCTTACATTTTATTACCAAGTAATATGTTTCCTATAGAACACAGGCCGAGTCATGAAACTTTAATTCCACTGGGATCACTTTGCAGGTAGGATTTTCCCTTCAGTGGGGCCTGATGGTGTCTTTGACTCCACTGCTCCAAGTTCAGGGCTGCCCACTACCTCTCACATGGTTTATTCATCTGACTCTCTGGAAAGAGAGGCTTCAAGTATGTAGACTATGATGCTTAAAAGCACATAATTGAAATAACTGAAACTCCTTTGTGGATCACGATGTCATTTTTTATCTGGGATGTCTGGTCATTTTAAAATTGTAAAGAAAATATGTAGGAATCATCACAGTCATGGAAAAATATTGTATTATGTCATCTGTTGTTTAGCTGTTTACCATAATTTCCACAGCAACCCAAAGAGGTAAGATACTAATGTCATCCCTGATTGACTGATGTGAACACGGAGGCCAAATGGGAGGATGACGCTTGTTATTTGTGAAGCTGGCAAATGAAGTCTAGCAGCCTTTGTCCAGTGCCCAAGTCATATTTCACACATAGACTCTGCTACTGCAAATATATGCTTTTATGATGATAATACTGTCGAGGATGTCACCACTCCTGATGTGTCCTTTCAGCTAAAACCCTTGTTCTAAATGGTCTACAATGATCTCTCTATTGTCTTCATCATAGAATAGTCCCATCACCAATACTTTTATACACTTGGTCTCCATTGTGCAGCTCTGGAAGCTGTCTGCCTATATTCAAGTACCAACTAGACCCCTTCTTAAGGTGTGACATTGAGCTACCTTTCTGCTCTTTGTGTCTCATCTCTGCACGTATGTATAGGGATAAGAACAATACCTCCCTCTAGAGTTCAGAGTAGGGGAAATTAGTTAATCAATAGTCAACACTTTAGAACAGCCCCTATCACACAGTAAGCATTGGATCAATGATATCAATTATTATTGTCTGCAGGAGAAAGATGAGGTTTTTACTCCAGTAAAGAGCTACAGCCTCACAAAAACCACGGGGGCAGTTTTACCCCGAGTCAGAATCCACTCAATGGCCATGTGTGAGAGAGAGAGATGCTTATTGTCCTGGGGGTGCAGTGGTTAATGATCCTGGTGTTTTACAAAAGAATAGTGCTGCCTGCCTCTATAAGATGAAAATCTCGAAACCCTCTGGTGTCACCGAAGATTCATAATTGACAAGGTGATAATGCTAGTGTTTTTGGTCTGATTTTTGTTTTGTCCCTGGCGGGTGCAAACAGTTATGATGCTGGGCTGCTCACTTCAAGTTTTGTGGTTCAAGTCCATGAAGAAGTGCCTTCAAAGAAAGGACTAGTCATGCATTCATGTAAAAGCAGCCATTGAAATCTCGGGGAGCAGGCCCACTCTGACATGCCCCAGGTCTCTAACAGTGTTCCGACTGGAACGACACGTGAACCACTGTGTTCCTCCTGTTTCCAGTCCTCTGTTCATCCCTTTCTTCTCTCCTCTAAGGCTCTGAGGACCTTGTCTTTCTGTGTTTGCACAAAACTGTGGGGAAGAGCATTACAGCTTCTGTTAGTGTTGAAAACGGAACAGGAGACTGACAAGAGAGGAGCAAAAAATACAACTATGAACTAAATTTTTAAATACTGTCAGTTAACTGTGGTACGATTTGTTCTCCCTCAAAAAATGGCCTAAGTGTTCCAGGATGCACATCCTACAAAAAGCAGGAAGACAGACCCAACCTCCCTCATCTTCACTGCAAAACCCCGACCAAGAATCTCCAATGGCAGTTTCTTCAGGTCCTCCAGTTCAGCTGGCTTGAAAGGTTTAAGCAATTGAAGAAAGGAATCACACCCCCCTCCTTTTTTTTTAATGAAATGTAGGGCCTGGCAGTAATTTCACTGGAAAGGGTATCCTGGGAAGTCCATTTACTAAGAGAATGCTGTTTAAGCAACAGAAAAATAAACATCTTTAAAAGGCCAAGAGCAAAGAAAAAGCAATATCGGCATCTCCCCTACTTGCGCTGCAGGGTGAGGATGGCTGACAACAGACGCTTTTCAGCTGCTGGTCATCAATGTCTGGCATCTTCTATTAAGCTTCAGTGCACAACCAGAAGAATGACTCAATATCCCGCGCCACATTGCTCACAGGCACCTTGGAACTTCTGGGAGCTTCAGGGCTTTCTCCTGGAGCAACGCAGGCTGGGGCGGAATCAATGAGAAAATAATTTGTACACCAAACACAAGTGGACACAGTAATGAGGCAGAAGGTCTTATTTAAACTGGAACGCTCCAGACACAGAATAAATAAGCGTCTTGGCAGCGGAGACTGGGACCGACATGAGTGCATGTGGATTTGGGACTGTGCTTCCCTGCCGGAAATCATTCAATTATCAAAATTCTTTCCCCCTGAGACTTACAAACAGAAACCTTGGCCTGTGCTCAAATATTAAACATTAATGATGTTCTCCTGATGTTTAAAGAGGAGAGGGAAAACTGTGGTCTACTCTAGTTAAAGAAATGTTTGTGAGGGAGCTGGACAGATTTGCCAAAGTTGGTGGGGGCAGGAGGGGGGTGTTGTAAAAATGATATTGCCATCAGCTTCCAGCTTTATTTTTCTAGGAAGAAGGAAAGTGTTTCTAGGCACTCTTTAATCTATTTTGAGATAAGTGATCATTGGTTTGTTTTTATGATAGTTACTAAGTTTATTCATTCAGCGGCTATGTATGGCATGACCACTGTGTGCAGACCCCATGGAAAATCCTGGAAGACAAGGGTAAAATTGACAGTGTTTATACCTGACAGATCTTGGGTAATGGGGGTGAGGGTAAGGTGGGGACTGGTGAGGAAGACCTCCCTCCCCAAAGGAGTTACACGGAAGAATTCTTATAATTTAGAGGAAGGAACATGAACCATCAAACAAAAGGCCAACTGAGAATTTAATAGTATGATGCTTTATATGCATAAAGAGAAATAAGGTGAGGAGTGTGAATGTCATTCTAATTCTTACAGGAAGTCATAGAAAGGTATTACAAAGGGACACAGTATGACCCAATAGGTTTTGTTCTGGAGTGGAATCTACAAGAGGGGGTCAAGAGCTGGCATGAAGACCTGGAGACCACTTCTAAGCCTGTTGGTGGGATGTAGACAAAAAGATCATGATGACTGTGTTCCAAGGAGGGGACACAACAGTGACATCCAGCCTCAACGTCAACCTATGTCCTTCTGAGCCCACAAACTTGCTGAGGAATTGAGCGTAGAGACTGATGGAGAGGCAGGAATATAAGATAACTAGGAATATGCTGTTATACTCCACTAACTAGGATAGACACGGGACTTTGAGCTGGAGGGCCGGGAATCGGGGAAACACTTTGAGAAGGTGGCTGACAGAGGCTAATCTTTTCTTAGTAATAAGAGAACTATATTTCCCTCCCCCCCCCTGCAACAGATAGAGGATTCGCCTAATTATCGACTTATTTATGAATACTTCCTTTTAATTTCCAAAAATGTTCTAGTTTGGGTACTACATTATGTGGCTACCAGACAACCCCATGTCTTTCTTTTTCTGTATGATTTGAATGCAATGTTGAATTTGCTGCCATCAATCTGCCCCCAATTATAAAAGAAAACACCAAGAGAATTGTAAGGACGTTTGTAATGTAATGTTAGGTCCATGCGTTGGTCAAAGTTTTCTCCCTCTGAAAGACTAAATTGAAATTTCTATATTATTAAGCCGCTGTACCTGGGTTTTTGTTTATATGTGGTTAAATGCAAGATCCAGCTGATACAGAATACACGTTTGCAGCTCAGAAGACGTCTCTAAAAAACACATGACTGGGGACTCTTGGGATAAAGATGATTGTGTTTAATTTCAAAGACCTGGTGGAACTCCAATCACAGAGTGTAGAAGAGAAAAGCAGACGAAGTCCCAAACCCGAGGAAGATATGGCGTTAGAAGAAAAAACAAAATACGAACTAGCAAAGTCAGTCAGAATGAAGTGACCAATGATTTGGCAGATTTGCAAGAGACAGTGGAAACAAATGGACAGAATGATTCCAGAGGGAGAGAGCTCTTGGTAGGGTTGTTCGAATGCTGAATGCTAAAGATGGAATTGTGCCACCAAAATCTATGCTGTCTATCCTAAGCGGCAGTATCTATGGATGCATTTCCATTTGGGTAGCATTCATAATGAGACCATTAATGAGTGTCCTGTGTATTTTAAGCCTTTTTTTTTTTTTGAGATCTAAAACGAGTTGATGTGGGAAAGGAAAGACGTTCAAGGGGAGGGATGACCCATGCTCAATCAACAAGGGGCCAAGAAACAGAAACTGCTATGAAAGGAAGATTTTCCCTAGAACCAGCGCCCAGAATGGATCTCTGCTCTTCAGGTTTGGTGAGGTTTGGGGAAACTGAAAGCCATGGTTAAGCAAAGTCCGGCTCTGCCAGGAGAGGGAGGTGAGAATCCACAGGCCTACCAGCCCCTCCATGGGAGACAGATGTGGTAGTCTGCTGATGTAAACATAAGCTCTACTCTGTCCTAGAGCGTTGACATGCAAAACTCACAGCTATATAGACGATGTCAACTCATAGCGACCCTATAGGAGAGGGTAGAACAGCCCCTGTGAGTTTCTGAGACTGTAACTGTTTTCGGAGGTAGAAAGGCCTGCCTTTCTCCCAGGGAGCGGCTTCCTGATTGCAGCCCAACATGGAACCACTGCGCCACCAGGATCCAGAACCACTCGACAGGGCTGACTCCAGCATCGTTGGTTTCTGTATTGGAAGTGTGACGGGACACCGTTCTGCTTACTAAGTTACCCGCTTGTGGTAATTCTGATTCAGCAGCACTGGAAACGAGACTCGGAGAAACGTCCAGTGAAAAGGTGTTCAGAAAGTACACCTTTTAATTATGAGAGTTTTCATTATGAGAGTTCTTGGAGACCTTTGGGGAAACAAATCATGCTTCAAGGATGTGGTGAGAGAAGCCAGACTGATAGAGACTCAGGACCAAATGACAGAATATTACAGATATCAACATAGCTATCACTCTCCTCGTCAAATATTTTTTGAGGGCCTAATGAACAAAAATCACTCTATATATATCAGAGAAGGTATTCAGGATTATAAAATAGCTACTGCTTTTTATACTAGAAAGAGTAAGTTTTCTAAAAAACCTCACTGCCCTCAGATGGCTGCCTACTCAGAGTGACCCGCTCCTCCCACAGGGCAGAGCTTCTCTGAGTTCCCGCAACTCTGTGTTTCTTATTTTCATATGCAGACTGTCAGTCTTTTTAATTTCTTTTTGACGGTCATTCTTTACTCCAGTTAGAAAGCCTTCTCTGTCCCCCAAAGAGCAGTTGGCTGTTTTGCACTACTGACTTTGTGGTTAGTAGCCCAAAATGTAACCACTGAGAGCTCTTTGCAATTGTATAAGTAATCGTATTTGCAAAATTAATTAAAAATTATGAACTCACTCTTCATTAATGAACTACTCTGTCAGATTTCATTGGAAATAAATTGTGATATGTAAACCTCAGATTTAGCAGTGACTAAAATAATAAAAGGAGTTAGATCTGTATGTGTACCTGAATAATTGTCTCTAATATATTTGAAAAAATAATGCAGAGTCAAATACATACATAAGCCACATTCAAAAGAAAAAGAAAATTCGAGCAAAATTTATTTCAATTGTTTTTTAATCCTTTAGGAAGATGCACAGGCAACACAGCAACCTGTCCCAGCTTTCTGTATAAACAGAGTAGGAATACAAGAGGTAGGTATGTGAGGAGAAGTATTAGCACTTGCTCCATATTTCTGTTTCATCTTATCTGTTTGAATGAATCAGGAACCATTTGGAAAGCTTATCTAAAAGTAAAAATGTAGTTATTTACTTATTCAGAGTCATGTCTTTTTGATTATGTGACAAACGAATTGGTTAATAACATTTCAAGTTGACATTTGATGTGATCAAAAAAGTTCAGAGTTTTTCAAGTGACTGACTTATAAATGGTTCTGAAGGAAAATGCAGACAAACGAATAAAAGACACAAATATTTTGTGGAAAGATAGCTATCTTATATGCAGTTTCTCACAATGTATACGTGGGTAGCCAATGAGTATATGGATCATGCATCTCTTATTTAACAATTATTTTATCAGATCATGTCTTTTTACATCATCAAGTGTATCATAATCGTATAACCAGGGCTGTCATAATAAATACTATAGTGGCCAGCATTCATCCAATAATAACTGACAATTTGGAAGAAAACTTTCTGATCAAGATTACTTAAGATTTTCTTTAAATTGTAAATATTATACTAAACGATGACAGTTTATAGTTTCTGCTCAGTTTATACATCATAAAATACACTCAAAACCCAAGTTCACAGTCACGTATATACATGATTCTCATTAATCCACATTTCTCACATTTTTCTCCCCAAGGAAATGTCTTACATTAAATTATATGACTGTCTTCTTAAACCCATTGAACCATGAAACTCACCCACAAGGAAGCTGACCTTACAAGTGTGACCTAACTTACATGTGGACACTTGGGGACAATCACATACAGTGTGCTTTCACAACTGAAAGACATGATAGTAGTGGATACACTGTGCAGAAATATGAATAACAGTTGTTTCTATTTACCCAGGCATCAAGCTAACCATTACATTCACTACAAATCAATTATCAGAAGTGTGTAGGCCAAAGAGAGGAAAAATTGCTTGATTAAATTTTCTAAATATTTAAATAATCTGCATTAGTGTCGAAGTACATAGGCAAACAGTCAAGAGAAGTTTGTATGGTAACTGGGTCACTTAACAGACTCCAGATGTGTCTTTATAGACGCACGAATAAGCCCAACCTCTTAGGCAATAAAAGGGATTCAATGCAAGCAGAGATGTCCTCCAGAATGAATGTGAGGGTACCCATTGTTCTCGCAAGAACAGAGTTTAGTTCTTAGGATACATACATTGTGTTCCAATTTACTGTGCAAACATTTAAAAACAATGGCACTGCAGACGTGTGAAGCGGCAGCGGGGCCTAGGTCGTTTGCTAGATTTCTGGTTAATCTGGGCTTGGTGACAACAGACTGGACGTTGTGTGTTCCTTCAGTACAAGCTAGCTTCGAATGCTTTCAGGAATTCCTCCATGATAATTAGAACAAGGATCAACAAAAGTAACATTAAAAGCTATGGTCACCGGATAAAAATGTTAAAACCAGATGAATTGAGTTGGTATTAGAGCTAGATCTTCATATGATGTCCAATTTCTGCCGATGCTAAAGTTTATTAAAGCGGAAAATGAAGGAGGACAAACAAGAAGTGCAGTTTAGACACTAAGTGTTGCCCCCTTTTTCTCTGTTGATGAACATTCTGACAGTAATTGAGTAACTCACATGTGAAAGCCATACACATTATTTTCCCCAAGGATTAAAGCCAAATATGACTGTACAGCAATTTTAGTTCAGCCATTTGGCTTATTATGTGGTTTGGGCTGCAACGTGGTTGAACATACTTGCAATTCAATTTTCTAGTGTGACTCAGGAGGAATACGTATTCGCCCAGCAAGAAGGACCTGGAGTGGATTCGTGTTTTATTTATTTCTTTTCCTGGATTTACTCTCCTTTCTCAAACATGGTAGTTAGCCCTTCTGTTTTATTCCAATGTGTGCATAGAACAGCGAGGTCTTCGATTAAAGTGGAATTGATTATTGTTAAAACACCTCATTTAGTCATACTTCTGCTCAAAAGTTATGAGATCAATAACATTATCTCTGCTATGAAAGAAATAGATTTTAGTCATGTATATTTACTATCTTTGGCCTTACCTATTGCTTTGCATAATGAGGATTTACAAGACTGCATTCTATTACTTTGTCTTGATTCCTTAATTTTCATTAGTTATTGAGATCTTCCAGTGTAGATTAGTATCTCCTGTAACTTCCACCAATCATTCCCAGAGGAGAGAGAGAATACACACACACACACACACACACACACACACACACACTATTTTGTAGTGGTAGTAGAGAAAGGGAGGTTCCAGTACTCAGAATGTCACCTCAAACACTGCATAGTGTCAGATATTAATCATCTGTCAGCTGCTCCCCCCAAGTGACAAGCAGGAAGAAGTGCATTCAGAGGATGACTGCCACATACAGAGGCAACATCTGCCCCTAGGTAGGGCTGGGTAGACTCTGGATCTGTTCATGGGCACTATAGCAGAGGGAGATCCTTTCGCCGGAAGGCCCTTTCTGGATCTGGAATGCATAATCTGGTAGAAATGGCGACGGTGGCATCCTGTGGCGTGCCAACAGTCTGCATCGAGGAAAGACTTGGAGCACCAAATTCATGCAAATAATTTCCATTCCTCTGTTTAGTTTTATTTTCCCCTTTTAGCCCCATGAATCATAATGACAACAAAACATTTAAGAACAGAGAAGAGTCTAGTTGCACATTTCAGCAACGACTTTCTCGATATCCTGTTGGAACTCTGTGTACAAGCGAGAGGATGATTTCTTAGGCCACGCCCTCTTGTTTCTAATTAGGGAGACTCCTTTCCTCGCAGCCTGTAGCCACATGGCACATCTGCTCATCACCAACCTCACGGTTTAAAGACGTTTCAGCAGATGGGGCTTCAGGGTAGAATTAATGGAAACAGCCTGAACATGTTAATCTAGTTGATTAAAACCAATGGAATTTTGTTACATGCTAGTAATACTAAAAAACTGAAGAGAATTCCACCAAGCAAAACACACTTCAAGTACCAACTATTGTGAAATGATTTGAGTGTTTCCAAAACGTGTTGGAATCTTAGCACCTATACTTATAAATGTAACCCTATTTGTGAATAGAAGTTTTCCTTTTTTAATATTTATAATGCCACACATGAGTAGGGTTGGTCCTAAACCTAATCACTTCTGAGTTGAAAGAAGATGAAAAAAGATGCAGGGATGCACAGAGGGGAAGGTGGCGTATGAAGACTGACACATCTGACTGATGCGTCTAGATGCCCAGGAGTGCCGGGGATTCCTGGGAATTACTAGAAGCTGGGGAAAAAAAGGTCTGCTTCCTATAGTCACACTCTAATTTCAGGCTTCTTCTTCTTTTTAATTTGAAAAAATAAATCTGAGTTCTTGAACCTCCTTCCTCATTGTAACATCTTGAATATCGAAACAGCAGCAAAAGAAGACACACTTTGCTAACAGAGTTAACCAGGGAATTCGTAGAGATTTAACATGACTCATTGCTACTTTCAGAGAAATATAATTGAACTTGTTTATTGTATCAAATGCATCGTATGCAGAGAAGTACATTCTCAGTTCCATAATGCTGATACATAGTACCGATATGCAAAATTGGACTTTCATGAATAAGAGTAAAAACCATTCTGGATCATTGAACACATAAAATTTGTGAATTTCTTTCATAAAAATATTTGAAGTGCTCCGAATAAGACTTCAATTTATAAATTGACTTACAAACTGCGTGTGTGCACTCTGTGGTAACCTTTCTGATAGCATCCAGTGAGGAATGTAAGGCAGGAGCAGTCTCACCATTTTTAAAAGCATAAATAGTAAGATCGCCTCCTTTCAATAAACATTGTAAGTGATTCTGATGTAAGGTTCAAGGGCTATATATAACGGGTACTAAGTTAGGTGAAGAGCTAACAATTGTGATTGAAAGTGGCTTGGTCATCTCTGGATCTCTTGATGTTGAACTTGAAATTAGTACTGGGTTTTCAGAAATTTAGGTTAAATCAGTCAACACCTGAAGACACAGTCTCACTTTGTAGGCACAACTGATCTTTTTTGTAAAGAAGTTAAAACAAACCAAATACACTGTTGATTAAGACTCAGAGGGACTTTGGTTAGATTCTTATAAATCATATTTCTACAGCCTATTGAATGTCCTAATTCTAGCTCCTTTCACAAAACCAGTTAAGGTTTATGTGCCTGTCCTGAAAGCCAGGATGATCAGTCTCACTAACATCATGTCGTTTCCACTTCATAGAGATTGTATAGGACATTGTAAAAGATCCCAGTGGGTTCCCAAGGCAGTAAATCTTTACAGGAGCAAAAAGCCTCATCTTTTTCTTGGTGAACAGCTGGTAGGTTCAAACTGCTGAACTGGCAGTTAGCAGCCTATCCATTAATAAACAAATGTTATGTGTGAAGAAAATGAAACGGGGCTCATTTAAGCATATTTTTTAAAAGCCTGATCATTTTTGAAAACTAGAAATTAGGATGTGAAGTTGAGTTTTGTGCTTATGATTGATTTCTATGAAATCCATTATATGGCAGAAAAATACGGCAATATCATACTTTCACAGAAAAAAATCTGAAACTCTTTCCCTTTCTGAAAATATCACTTGCATAACTGCAAATAGAAGATGACTATGGAGCAGGAATGGGGCAAATTCACGGTTATTTTCAGTCTTTCAGCAAGTTCCATGTTTGGTTTGCAGCAGTCCCCAACCTTCTGGTTTAAGTCAAGCTCCTCTGGGACAGGACAACCACATTCCGTTATTGAGCAACTTACAGTTTACACGGATTGTTTGTTTTCTCTTAGCTTATGTGATGCAATGATGACCATTCGAAGTAAGCTGGGGAGAAACATTGCCTTCATTTTATAAAAAAAAAAAGAAAGGAGGCTCAGAAAGATCAAGGGGACTTACTCAAGGTCATTTGACAAGGTGGTGGTGGAACTGATAAGAGAACAGAAGAATGTTTATGCTGCTTTGGGCTGCAATGTGTTTCCTTGCACTTTGGATGATACCTGAATCATCCCACCCCTCCAGTCAGGACGAGGGCAGCATCAAAAAGCAAAGAAATAGCAGTTTAGAGTTGAGCTCAGTCTTATTTGGGTTGAAACATCCAACTCAAATACACATTGCTGCAAGAAACAGGGGCGTCCCTGAACACCCAACTAGATGCCATTTTCTCTCTGGGTGGTGTCTTACTCCAACCGGACTGTCAGGCTGTTGTTTTTCTTTTTGTGAAATGTGTTAGCCATTTTCAAACATTGAACTACAACTTCAACCAGATGTAAAGTTGAAAATTTTTGGAATACGGAACTCCTTTTCCTCCTTGTATCTAATTTGTACCTTTGGTACATTTAAAAAAATCGACATCTCCCTTCCTTTTGTCTTTTGCGACTGTTTAACTACTTTGTGTTTAGTCTATATGCTGCCAATTAAATATTTGCCCTTCAGAAGGATTACACGATGTGGCTGTGTGATGTGCTTTAATTTGTAAACACACGAGCAAACACACATTCACAATTTAAAATCCTGACAAAGTTTAAAAAGATGGCCAGGATACATTCAGATAGACAGTATGTCCTCTCTATTTTACCATCTCTTAAAACTATAATTTATATTTTTCTTCTTCAGCCCATCCTGCCAGGCTTTAGGCATACTGCACAATCGAATTCCACATTTGAATACCAAATACCACATTTTCTATGTAAATCTGTCCCTGCCACATTAATATTTCTTGTATCAGGTCACAGCAGCACCAAGGAGAGAAGCAGAGCTTCAGTGTGAATTCCCCCAGAAATTAATCACCACCTCCTCTGGAAGAACAGTTTGAAATTCAATTACTCAACTCCCCAGACTAGCTCTGTTTAGTCTCTTAAATACTCTGTTTCCTTTGGGAGACACCAAACACAGACGACCACAAAGTTTGTACTTCACAATGTTAAATACCTCAAACATAATGCCCTTCTTCAAAGGAGACTGGACAACCAATTCCAGATAAGGATGTTGGAATTAAAACTTATATATCCAATTTAAAACCTGGCATCCACCATAGGCGAACTTGATTAATACAATGTCTATGCAAGTATGTGTCATTTTCATCAGGCAATCCCATATACACATACTTTGCTTCAAGAGAAAGGAAAAAAATCACACATGTAGAAAATTTTCAACTCTGGATCTTGGCCCAAATTTTTAACACTCATAACACAACTCTCTCTATATCTATATCTATATAGCTATATATCTATATATTCATATATATATTCACATTGTGTATTGGACTTAATTTTATTAATATAGCATAATACATGGTAAAACAAGTCTATGGAGAAGGCAATCAAATAAGACAAGATAGTTCAAGAAGATTATTTTCTTAATTGTAGGAATGTATGTATAATTCTTATTTCCTCACCAGGCATCTTTTTAAAAAAATCATTTTATTGGCATCTCATACAACTGTTATCACAATCCATACATCCATTGTGTCAAGCACATTTGTACATTTATTGCCATAATAATTCTCAAAACATTTGCTTTCTACTTGAGCCCTTGGGATCAGCTGCTCGTTTTCCCCCTCCCTCCCTGCTCCCCCTCCCTCATGAACCCTTGATAATTTATAAGTTATTATTTTTTCATGTCTTACACTGTCTGATGTCACCCTTCACCCACTTCTCTGCTGTCCGTCCTCCAGGGAGGAGGTTGTATATAGATCCTTGTAACCGGTTCCACCTTTCTACCCCATCTTCCCTCCACCCTCCATCGCTACTCTCACAACTGGTCATGAAGGGTCCATCTGTCCTGGATTCCCCATATTTCTAGTTCCTATCTGTATCAGTGTACATCCTCTGGTCTAGCTAAATTTGTAAGGTAGAACTGGGATCATGATAGGGTGGTGGAGGAAGCATTTAAGAACTAGAGGAAAGTTGTATGTTTCATCGGTGTTATACTGCACCCTGATTGGCTTGTCTCCTCCCAGAGACCCTTCTGTAAGGGGGTGTCCAGTTGCCTATAGATGGGTCTTGGGTCACCAATCTGTACTCCCTCTCATTCACAATGATTTGATAATTTTGTTCTTTGATGGCTGATACCTGATCCCTTCGACACCTCATGATCACACAGGCTGGTGTGCTTCTTCCATGTGGGCTTTGTTGCTTCTCAGCTAGATGGCCGCTTGTTTATCTTCAAGCCTTTAAGACCCCAGATGCTATATCTTTTGATAGCCGGGCACCATCAGCTTTCTTCACCACATTTGCTTAGGCACATGTCTTCAGCGATAGCAGGCATCTTTTTTATCGCTCTGATGCCAGAGACATATCCAACTTTACTCTCCTCTTACTAGTTTATCAAACTTCAGATGAATCTTAAAAACACATTATTACAAAGAGTATATTGAAAATTAAATATACAAGGATGCATTATATTTGCTTCAGAAATATATTTCAGAAGACTTGTAATTTTATTGAAGATGTCAGTTGATTTATTTGAAATATAATTATAAAGTATCTTAATTATGCAACCAAAGAACTTCTGGGAATTATGTACAAAATCATCCCAGGTTCTTTATCATAAATATCATATTGTTTCAAGTATATTTTGGAAAATCTTTCCTTGGTATTTTGTGTGGTGGTTAGAATTATTCAAGGAGAAGCATAATATACTACTGTTTTATATTTTTAAGATATTTGTCTACAAAGGGGCTTGAATCAAGAAGTTTGTGGGGAAGAAAATCCATTATCTTTTAATTTCATTTTCTATGAACCTTGGAAGCCCCTCTTATATTAAATATGGCTATATTAAATTATCTTAAACCTAAATCAAGATGTTGACCTCAAAAACCAATATATACAGTATATTTGTGAAATATGTATAAATAAGGAGGGTCGCAGAAAATTTAATAGAAAGATAATGGAATTTTCGCATAACTTTTTGAAGGTCCCTCATATAGGTAGGTGTTAGTTAACATCCAGGACACATTTTGCAAAACAGGATGTTTTATAGTGTGGACATTGTGCAAATACCATGATTGTTTGGGGGGAGGGGCAGCTGCAGCTGAGTAATAGGCTTCGGAGCACAATCAGGTCCCTTCTGTCCAGGGCCCTTTGGCCGGTGCCCTTCTCTCTTATCCCCTCCAGCACGATCCCAGCCATGGTTTGTGTCTGAGATTGCACAAGTGTTGCAGTGCTTACCTCACATGTGTTTTTAAAAATTTTACTAGTTTTATTGGCACTCAGTTCATATTTCATGCAATTCAAAAGAGTTATGCGATCACCACCACAATCAATTTTAGAATATTTTCTTCTTTTTTATGAATAGCTCCCATTTACCCTCAACCTCCCTTGCCATAACCCTGAGAAACTATTAATCCCATTACTGTCTGTATAGATCTACCTAGCCTAGATTTCATCTAAAGAAAAACATACAAAAACAAAACCCCGTCTATGTGCATATACCTAATGCAAACTTACAGCTGTGATGTTGATTCACACTCAGAGACCCTACAGGAGCGGAGAGCTACACAGTAGTTTCTACGGCTGTAGTCTTTAGGAAAACACATTACAGCTCTCTCCCGTAGAGAGGTGTGTGTTCAAACAGCCCAAATGTGGGTTAGTGGGCAAGTTCTTAACCACTGTATCACTAGGGATAGATATACAAGGGGAAAGGGGTTTCAAAAATGTGTAGGACAATTCCGTTATTTAATAATATAATACTATAGAAGAATATTGCACAAATTCTTGAAAACTAAAATTCAAATAATTCGCAAGGTAACTCAAAATTTTAAAAGATATTTATCGAAGTATATACATTGTAATTTATAGAAAGTCATAAGTTTTAACTGAGTGTTGGCTAGAATCATAGTCAATAAAGTTTACTTACTACAGTATTTTTCTTGTTGGTACAGTGAGTTCTGACTCACACCATAGAATCAAACAACAGAGATATTCACAATAAGTTGAGTATATCATTTGACCAGGAAAGAGGCAAATGTGCTTTCTGACCTGTTATGATTTCTATTATAAAAAGTTAGAAAGAACTTCAACTTCTGGTAATAACAATTCCAATTTTATTTAAAAACATATCCCTATTGGATTATCTGGGATTCTTCTTCCTGATATCTTATCTCAAAACCATTCAAAGTTCTGAGTTGCAGGGTGAATTTTGGTCTAACACTGTAACTAAACCACAGCCATCATTGTTTCTATGGAATGTATTCGTGTAGGGTCAGAACTGGCTTGATGGCACCAGTGAATGAGAATGTACTGTATTCAAACATATCTCTGATTAATTATGAACTTCAACATATCCATTTTATAGAAAACTATAATATCCAGAAATCAATTTGTTATTTTTAACCATCACATACAGATGAATTTTTTTAAAAAAGGTGTTTCACTGTAGGGCAGGGCCTGGAAATATATTAATCCTATTGATTGGCTTATTTGTGATTTTGGAGATTACCCAACTTTCAAAGACCTAGACTTCTCTTTAAAAAATCATTTTAGCCAGCTAGTTTGTCTTTTTAAAAGGCAGAGTTAGTTTAAAATTAAAAGGCAAAAAAACATGAATATCAAATTCCATTTTCAACTAATGTTAAGAGCAGGTGAGAACTATTTAATTTTTTATAATTTTCATGACTAAATATTCAGTGAAACCAATTACTCAAGAGTGTCATACATTTTCTTAGGGCCTCCACTCAAGTACTCCCTCAACACAAGAACACCTTGTTCTAACAATCTGGCATTCTGTGATGCTCACCTTCTCAACACAATCGCTGGAGACAAAATGAGTGCATAAGCAAATGTGGTGAAGAAAGCTAATGGTGCCTGGCTATCAAAAGATATAGCATGTGGAGTCTTAAAGACTTGAAGATAAACAAGCGGCTGTCTAGTTGAGCAGCAACAAAGTCCACATGGAAGAAGCGCACACCAGCCTGTGTGATCATGAGGTGTCAGAGAGATCAGGTGTCAGGCATCAAAGAACGGGAACAAAAAATCATTTCAATGTGAATGAGGAGGGTGTGTGGAGTTGAGACCCAAAGACCATCTGTAGACAACTGGACCTCCCCTTACAGTTGTGTCACAAGGAAGAATGAGCCATTCAGGGTGCAGTATAACACCGATGAAACACACAACTTTCCTCTAGTTCTTAAATGTTTCCTCCCCCATCATCATGACCTCAATTCTACTTTACAAATCTGACTAGACCAGAGCATGTACACTGCTACAGATAAGATCTGGAAACACAGGGAATTCAGGACAGATAACCCCCAGGACCAGTAATGAGAATAGGGATACCAGGAGGGTAAGGGTCAGGTGGGGGGAGAGAGGGGGAACCGATCACAATGATCTACATATAACCCCTTCTTAGGGGGATGAACAACAGAAAACTGGGTGAAGAGAGACAGCAGTCAGTGTAAGACATGGGGGTGGGGGTGGGGAATTTATAAATTATCAAGGATTCATGAGGGAGGGGAGACATGAGGAGCTGATATCGAGGGCTCAAGTAGAAAGAAAATGTTTTGAAAATGATGGCAACATATGTACAAATGTGCTTGACACAATGGATGCATGTGTGGATTGTGATAAGAGCAGTATGAGCCGCCAATAAAATGATTTTATAAAGAGTGTCATATATTTTAAAAATAGTGTATATATTCTGATTAATAATTTAAAAAGTAGTATGTGGAAACAAAGAATAAACAAGTATGCAAACATTCTTTTCCATTATTAATTTTTAAGACCATCCTTTTATGAGCAGCTATTGATACTACTGCTTTTTAATTGTACCACCACAACCCCTGACCCCAACCAGTTTCCTTGGCGGGGTCTTTAGGATCATTCTAGTAGAAGACATCTGTGAAACAAAGCGGTGTGAGGTTAGGAAGGAGAGGTTGGTTAGTTAAGGTGAGTGGTTATCTGACTACTTCACAAGCAGTTGATTACAATGCCACCATCTACCTCTGCTCAGGATCCACAGCAGTGAACTGAAACAAAAGAGAACTTTGATGTGGGACTTGAGCTCAAAGGGGCATCTTGACATCAGATGATGCATAAAAGAAGTAAGTCAAGCCATACAAATCAGGCGATGTGTCAAAATCATGCTGGTCATATCCTTATCAGTGGTATGGGATAAACGAAGGAATCGTCCTGAACATAAAATCCCCAAATAATTCAAATCAGTTGTATTTAGTTTTGAGGGAAATATGAGAAACTGGATATAGAGATATAGGATACACATTCTCTTTGTTTTATTTATATTTTATATTTAACCCTTTGAAAGAGCATAGTCCTTTTGAATTTTGTATGAAGATAGAAATGTTCGGTTGGAAGGGGAAAGTATATTTTGTAGTCATTATTAATGTTTGCCACTTATAATTTTTGACCTTTTAAAAACTTTTTATACATTGCTTTTTACAGATTAGAGTTATTATGGAAATTTTTAGATAGCATTCATAAAAACTATTTTTCAAAATATTAATATCCATATATTGCAGCATCTTAAATAATCAAAAATAATCAGAACCAATCATTTAAATGCTTTAATTAATTTGATAAAATGAAAAAATATTATTATAAAAGGTAAGAAATACCCTCTATATTCATGTCTGCAGCCTCAGAAGATTCTACTTTATATCAGTTTCCCCAATTCAATGGAACATTTGAATACATATAATACTATTACTAGTTTATTGTGTTTTTATTACTAATGTAAAAAGTATTATTGACTCTGAAAGTCAGTAAGATGGCCCACTCTTAACCACTGTAAAATGCTCCCTATTGATATCCCACCTCATATTTTGCTATTTTCTTTCATATAATTTAAACCATTTATAAATACTTGCTTATATGTAATTTTATATATTTAATATATTTCTCCTTTCTACATAGAAAGATACAGTATGATAGACATTTTATTGAAATCATGCATAGTGTATAATTGTGCTGTGCTGGGTGTTTTTTTATAGTGGTAGTCCTCAACATACAAAATGATTTGCTGAAGTTAATGGCATTTTAAATCAATGTACTTGTTGATAAGCTATTCCATGCACTTGTAATAAATAGGGGACCCCTGGTGGCATCATAGCTGAAGCACTTTTCGCCTAATCAAGAAGTCTATGATTCAAACCTACGACCTGCTCTGTATAAGAAAGGTGTGGAAGTCTGTTTCCATAAAGATTCACAGCACTGGACATGGGACAGAAGAGTTCTTTTCTGACCTACACTGGCCCTGTGAGGTGAACATGACTAGATCAAAGAGGGGTTTTGATTGAGTCAATAAATAAACTCAAGCAAGTCCACCCCATTGCTATGGAGTCGATTCTGATGTATACTTATCTCGCAGGACAGAGCAGAAGTGATGCATGCGGTTCCCAGCCTGGGATGTTAACAGAAAGGAAGGTCCGTCAGCTCCCTCCTCCTTCTGCAGAACAGCTGGTGAGAACAAAACTCCAACCTTTGAGTCAGTAGCCAAGAGTGCTCCAGTCCTGTGCCACCAGGGCTCCGTGTGTATATGAATAAATCATCTTTAGTTTCTTCTCTTTTTGTGTGCAATGTTCCTGCCCACATCTGTTTCCTCCCACAGATATTCTTTACGAGGATGAGTGATTTAAATTGCATGTCAAACAGAATAGAATCCAGGGAGCATTGAAACACATGTAAGTTCTCTCTGCCCTAATGTTAGCCAAGATGCTTCGGTTCATGGACACATCATTGTAGGGAAATCAAAGGGACCATAAAACACTAAGGGAGCCGTCACCACCATCTCTTTGGAAGTGTGGAATCAAACGTTCTAAGAGTGAGGACAAACCTCGAGGACAGAGAAAGGCACCTTAGTAGGCTCGTGGTTCCGTTTTCTTCTAGATGGGTGGTGGTTGCTATGGCTTTCTCAAGAATTCCAAGCATTTCAAGGTGCATGAGAATATAGATGAAGCATTTAAGCCTGGACATCACCTTAGTCCGAGGATCAGTTTCCTATGAATAATATTGGATACAAACAGTCATCTAAAAGCACATTGTTGCCTGACCCACAGTAAATTGATGCCAATGGCCTGGGTAGGTCTGTTGAGTTGGCGTCTAATGTCTACATTGGATGGATGGCTACAGCTGCATGATGTCCTATCCAACTGGCTTCCTAGCTTTTGGTTTGAGAAAAATCACCAATACAATTTGCAGTCAGCAGAACAGACATATATGTTGCTCAGCATTTTAGCATTTGAAAATACTACCAAAATACAATGAATACAGTGATAAAGTAACAACTATTTAGACATTTGTTCTTCCACATTGCTTAAAATAAAATTATTCTAATGCACTTCGGCATTTCCCCATGATTTTCCCTTTTCCTTATTTAGTTTTATTTTGTTTTGGGTGGAAAAAGAGGTGAACTCCATTATATGCAAAGCTTCACATCCTTTCTGGCAGGCACTAATCAGATATTACTATTTAAATTAAAACATAAAGTCCAATGTGAAAATCAGATGTCCAATTGTACCAGCCATATGTTATGTGCTTGAAGATGGCATCCGAACATATCTATCTTCATACAAAATTCAAAAAGACTATGCTCTTTCAAAGGGTTAAATATAAAATATAAATAAAGCAAAGAGAATGTGTATCCTATAATATAATATCTCTATATCCAGCTGGAAAGACTCAGTTCTCCAGGTACCCTGAAGTAATCATAGCACCCCACTCTCAGAGCTAATCTGATTCAAGGAAAGAGCTCTTGAAGTGGTATCTAAAAATAAAACTAAGTCAAAATGATCCTCTGGGTACCCCAAAGTTTTTAAAATGCCTTTTCTTGCGATGCTGTACCATCGTGTACCTTGATCAGCACGTGAACGTGATGGTAAAGCCACAGCCAATCCACACGGTCATCTCTCTGTTCTAATTAGGCACTGAGTGCAAGAGGAGGGTGGGATTGGATTCTTAAATCGAACTTTTACGTTTCCACTGTTGAATTCCAAATAACAACAAACACACACAAAACCCTTGGCTCAAAAAGAATTTAACTTATGAATCTTGAAGAAAAAATAACCTATTTGAAACTTTAATGTTCTTTCTTACTTTTATTTATCAAGGTCCTGATGCAAACAGTACTACACTGTCCATGGGTCTGTAGAGGATTTCTGACACTGGCACGTGTTGCTCATGTAAAGCAACCCCGGAACGCCTTCACCTCTCCCCAACTGATTTGTACTTAGAACCTCATCTGTTATTTGACCTGATTCTAGCTGATTCGTATTTGGCATGATATGCAAAACGACATAAAAAAGTTGGTCAGCAACAATGATGATGATGGGCAGCACTGGTGTCAATGATGGGCAGCAGGGTGCTACCAGTAGGAGACTAGGCGACACCTAGCCAAAATGACGTGCACTGATGCATCTAGAGACTTCCCCACCCCACCGCTAATGTTGTCAGTGAGCAGAAGTACAGATGGGATTCCTGGATTAATGGAAGCCCCAAAGCAGACTTCAATCTCCTTAGCATGACACTTACCGGTTGAGCTAACTGGCCATGAACAGGAATGCACTAGAGAGACCATGACTGAGGAAGGCTCTGCTGTGATGGCTGCATTGTACACTAACAAATAATAAGTCTTATGAGAAAAGTAATAAGCACCTTAATAAGACTAATCAAAATATTTGCACAATAAAATACCTGCTGAAAATGGGGGAAAAAAATCGTGAGAAAATGGAATCAAAAGGTAATAGAATTTGTTCAGACTTTTTGGAGACCCTCTTCAAATGAAAATAAAATCAGTGAAATAGAAAAAAAAATATGAAAATCATGTAATCATTTAGTGATTTAAGCAAATTCCAGAACATGTTTCATGCCGGGAAACATCCAAGTTCAGGTTCTCTTAGGAAAAGGCTACCTTTCTCATCATTCATCCATGAATCTAAAGGAGATGCATTCATAAAGTGTCTCTGACAATTTTTTTCTCTTGGAAATTATTGTATACAAACCAAAATAGCCATCATGAAACTATGAGACCCAGTGGTGTGAGTGGCGAACAGTGAGGGTAAAGGGAGAATGGGTAAGAAAGAGGGAACCGATTACAAGGAACTATATGTGACCTCCTCCCTGGGGGATGGACAACCGAAAAGTGGGTGAAGGGAGACGTCGGACAGGGCAAGATATGCCAAAATACCCATTTATAAACTATCAAGGGCTCATGCGGGAGGGGGGAGCGGAGAGGGAGGGGAAAAATGAGGACCTAATGTCGGGGGTTTAAGTGGAGAGAAAATGTTTTGAGAATGATGTACAAATGCACTTTACACAATTGATGTGTGTATGGATTGCGATAACAGTTGTATGAGCCCCTAATACAATGTTTAAAAAAAAAAAAAGAAACTATGAGACGTCTCCATTCCATTGATTTCTAGAAGAAAGGCTGTATGTCATGTGCAAGGAGATAGGCCACAAACCAACTGTCATCATGCTCATTCTGTCCGTGCCCTCTTGTCGCTTCAGGGCTCTGAGACAGGTCCATCAGGTGGTGAAACCACTGCCATCCAGATTGTTCAGAAAGGCCACATGCCCACTTTAAGCTTAAATCTCGTTCTTTGAGTGGGAAGTTGTATGGAAGGTTAAAAGTGTCTCATATTTCCCTCAAAACTAAATACAACTGATTTGAATTATTTGGGGATTTTATGTTCAGGACGATTCCTTCGTTTATCCCATACCACTGATAAGGATATGACCAGCATGATTTTGACACATCGCCTGAGTTGTATGGCTTGACTTACTTCTTTTATGCATCATCTGATGTCAAGATGCCCCTTTGAGCTCAAGTCCCACATCAAAGTTCTCTTTTGTTTCAGTTCACTGCTGTGGATCCTGAGCAGAGGTAGATGGTGGCATTGTAATCAACTGCTTGTGAAGTAGTCAGATAACCACCCACCTTAACTAACCAACCTCTCCTTCCTAACCTCACACCGCTTTGTTTCACTGATGTCTTCTACTAGAATGATCCTAAAGACCCTGCCAAGGAAACTGGATTGATACGAACTCAGAATACATGCCATTTCTATGTTGATTCCAAATTCCCAGAAAAACAAACAACATTTGCCATGTAACTATCTGCTAAATTATATCTTGGATATTTGCGTGCATTTGAAATATTTATAATGAATATGCAGTAGAATCTTAACCCTTATGCTTATAGATATCAATGACAATATCTTATCTAGTTATTTTCCTGGAACACCGATCCCCTTGCAGTGACTGACAGTTGTCCAATAATGTCCTAAACAGACAGTCAAGAGGAGAAACATCTTTCCGCCAACCACAGAAAGCAGACGTTTCTAAAGTTAATCAGAGACCTCCCATTAATCTCCTAGTATGTGTATTTATAATATTTAAAATGTCCAGGCTTCATAGCTAGTAAAAATTAACATTATTTACATGAAACATAAATAATGTTAGAAGTTTCTTGGTTCCACCCCCCCCCCGTAGATGGTAGGATCAAGCAGGATCAAGGAAGCAGTCATCGGATTATTCCCTCCAGTGTACAGTACTACCCTTTCCCAGGGTAAGTTAATATCTGAATGGATAAACGACTTTTATTTTTATAACCACATTGCCACTTTCATCTTAATTTCCTTTGTATTCAGTGAGTACAAAAAATAATTGGTGTAGACGTTTACTTTTTGGAGATAAAAGGCAGGATTCTATGTCGGGCTAGCTACCCAGTTTAGTGAGAATGAATTCATTTATGTAAAGTGTCCATAAAGTATTGGCTCTAAGAACAGTGACACCTCAAAAATGCATTGGGTCTGATTTTTGGCACTTCTCTAGCCTACTGAAAGTGAGCTTCACGATTTTGTGGAAAATTAAAAATGTGTCTGGGAAGTCCCGAAGGGACACATGGAAGCTAACAATGTAATTAGCACTGTATTTTAACAAAATTTGAGACTCCTTTTCCCTGAGATGCTGTGGAATATGAGCTGCAGATGTGTTTACTCTGGCAAAAGACTCAAGATCAAAACAAATCCCATAAACAGAGACAGAATGGGCCATTTCCACTCTAAATCCCACAGTCCAAATCTCCCAATGCTACTTTACAGATGAGCTTTTCCATGCGGCACAGTGGGGAGATGTTTACACAGCTTTTTCAGGTGATACATTGTAAATGTACTCATATCACTTATGTGTTTACTGGAAATTCATGTGCAGCAAATTTTGCCTGTGAAGAAACAAATGAACGAAGATTCGGAAGCATCAGATCCTGGACGGATCATATATGTAGTTCAGTTTCTATTTTCCCCTCTCACCGGCCAGGGACATTTACCAGGAAATGAAGAATCACAGGCAGGAGCCACGGATGTCCTTTGGGGAATTTGGGTGAAAAATGCAATATTTACACACACACACACACACACACACACACACACACACACACACACACGCACGCACGCATGCACACGATTTCATGGAATTTAAAAGTTAAAAAAGAGGGCTTTCCCCCAGCTTTTAAAAAATAAGTATATTGTAGCGTATTAAAGGATGGCATGATAAACCTAACATTAAGGGACTATTCACTTGCTCTGCCCGGGGGGAATGCATGTCCTATCACTCGCCCTGTACTGGCTGGCATGTTGTTTTTGCTGGGCACCATGCCACCTGTATTGCATCTCGCTGCGTCATCCATGCTGGATAGGTTTCAACAGCGCTTCCAGGCTAAATCAGATGAGGAAGAGACTCCCAACAGTTTATTCCCTCAAATTATCCAATGAAACGTATAGATCAGAACACAACACAACCCTAGCTTATTTGCTCTGAACAACTCATCAGGAGGGATCATTGTTGGGGAAGGAACGTCATGTTCTGTGAAAGGTATGATGGGTGACAGCAGGCAGACCCCCAGAGAGGTGGACTGGCACAACCCCACAAGGATAGACTCAAACATGCTGGCCATTGTGAGGGTCACCTAGGACCAGGTCACTACCTGTTTGTTTGTATGTCAGGTCGCCACTATGTATAGAATGGCAGACAACGTGACAGCAGGTATCCATCTAGCGATCTCTGACTTTCACAGGAATGCACATGTCAGCCACTAAAAAGAATAAATGCCAGCAGTGACTCGTTGGGGATGGCACAAAGCTCAGGTAGGAATGCAGGGAGGGAGTTGCTGAATTTAGCCGTGAGACAAGACAGGACAATCCTATCCTTCAAATGATGATTATCTGGAAAATACATAATACAAAATAAGATAATACCAAAAAAGAACTTTAACTTGGATTCTCTTGATTACGAAATTCTATGTATCTTTTTAGTTGTAGTTTTGTTTATACATTTCTTGGGCAAAAGAAAATATATCTGCAGACCATATTCAGCTACAGAGCTACCAATTGATGGCCTCTGTTTAAGCCAAACAGTCTGATCCATTTGCAGTGTTACACACTGGGATGTATGCACCTGTATCTCCCGGGGCCGCATGCAGCCAGAGAGAACCTCTAGGATGAGGGATGACATACTCTTTCCACACTCTCTAGTATAACTATATTTAACCAATATAAATACCTACCTTTTAATTCATCACGAGAAAGAATGATATTTAATATAGCAAATAGCTTGTATCATTCACTCTAAAATTACTTAGCATTATGATTGTAATATGAAGATTTATGTTAATAGTCAAAATGAATGTGAAAATAATGAAATTTTAGAATCAGAAGAAATATTACTATCCTGAATGCTACAGCTAACTCACTCCCTGATTTTTATTATTTCGCAAACATATTTGTAAACCTGGGTTTCAAAACCATTAGTCAGCTGTGGTGTGTCATTCATTTTTAACTGCCCTGTCCTGTATTTGCCAAAAACTCAACCAGTGTAAGCAAACTATTATGAGAGTTTATTATTAGAAAGTGAGTATGTGACCTAATCCATTCAAGGTCTTATTTTTCAGGCCCTCGCAGTACCTTTTGCATCATCTTCCCTGGTCCTGCTTCAAAGCACTCAGCACTGGAGATGGCCTTTCTGCTGCTGCCTACACTTCAGCTAGCTTAGACACACACGGACTTATCAAACTGGCCCATGGGTGGCTGAAGCTCTCTTTCAGGAAGAAAATCTGCCAAGGGCAACTCTTCCTTTTTAACACTATATTGCTTGATTTTTCTCTACCCAGAATGGGTTTACTATTATTTCCTGCTAACTAAACTTTAGGTTTAAAATTTTTCCTATGTAAAAACTATTTTAATTTCCAGAGAAACACATTAATTTAGGTGCTTAATGATTAACAGGTTATAACTGATACATTTTATATAATGTCATTTGAAACATAATAAATTGCAATGGTTATCATTACAGATGCTACCTGAACAATACTCACCCACCAATGTGCCAAATGTTTCTATAACTGCTGAGAAAATTATACCATGGATATATAAACATTTCCAAACTCAGGTGAAAATAGTAAAAGAAACACAAGGCGTAGTTTTGTGTTTTTTTTTTTTGCTTTTTGGGTTTTTTCCTGCAAAGTAAGGAAGTTCTAACATAGGAGATACTTTAACACCTAAAATGGAAGGAGCCATGGTGGTGAAGTGGCTTATGCATTGATCTGATAACCACAAGATCAGCAGTTTGAAACCAATGCATTTCACTCCAAGCAACCCCACATGACAAGATAGAACTGTCCCTGTGGATTTCTAAGGCTGCAGAGCACTGTGGGAGTAGGAAATCTCATCTTTCTCCCTCGGAGCAGCTGGTGGTTTTGAACTGCTGACCTTTCAATTAGCAGCCCGTAACCCCCTATGCCAGATGAGATGGAAACATAATTGCCATCAGGGATGTTAATCAGTATAAAACAAATGCAGGAGCATGGTTATTTTTCCTCAAAGAAGAGTCTATCAACATTAAATTATATATATATATATATGCAGAGCTCCTCTAAAATGGGAATTTTAATAAGTACCAGCAGCGGCCTTTGCAACACAGTGGTTTTGAACTCGGCCAACTCTAAATAAGAGGTCAGAGGTTCAATCCCCCAGTAGCTCCGTGGGAGAGAGATGCAGTGCTGTCCTCCGTAAAGACAGCAGCCTTGGAAACCGAGTGGGACAGTCTTCCTCTGGCCTACAGGGTGGGTCACTGTTAGTCAGAGTTGACGGGACAGCAAGGGGAGTGTATACACTTACGTACTCGGAAGAGGAGACTTGGCGGTACAAATGATTAAGCACTTGATTCTAATGACAAGGTGAAATAGCTCAATGCTACCCAGTGGCTATGTGAGCAAAAGACCTGTCGGTCTGCTTCTACCAAGATTATAGCTAGCACACCCTGTGGGGCAGTTCCACTCTGGTGCTGGGCTCATTATACATTGGCATACACTTGACATCAAACAGCAACAAAAACGGAAAGGCATAGAAAAAATGGAAAGCATAGAAAGCCTGACAATGCATAAAAGTCGAGAAAGAGATGCTGAAATGCATTAGGTGCTGGCATTCTGAAGTCATTAGCTAATATTAAAGATAATGAGGAATGGGTACAATACTCTGGTTGCTTTGCTTAGCTCCTGCAGGCTCTTTATCCACCTACAGACTAATGACGGCCTATATGAAGGCGGCAGTATATGGAAAAGCTGCAGACAAGTCTCATTTATGTTCCAAGCCCACAGGACAAACATAAACATAGGAAGCAATGAGCGACGGCTATGGAGACAAAGGGCTTAGGACTTAAACCAGGATTAATATGGAAATTGAGAGTCAAGATTTCTTTATCCTTTAATATATTCACTGCCTCATCATTGTAATCTGGCTTTTAAATGGCTACCACTAAGATCAGCGGTTCTCGACCTGTGGGTTGCGACCCCTTTGGGGTTGAATGTGTCTTTCACAGGGGTCACCTAAGACCATCGGAAACACATAGATATTTCACAATATATAATTACATATTGGTTTGTGATTCATTGCTATCTTTAGTTATGTTTAATTATGTTCAGTTTGTAACAAGGAAGATACTTCCTGCATATAAGATATTTACATCATGATTCATAACAGTTGCAAAATTAGTTATGAAGTAGCAATGAAAATAATTTCATGGTTGGGGGTCACCACAACATGAGGAACTGTGTTAAAGGGTTGCGGCATTAGGGAGGTTGAGAACCACTGACTTAGATGCCATTTTGCTTATCAAAATAGTATACCAAACAATAGACAATAAGTAATACAATTCTCAAGCAGGTGCATAAAAACACAGAAGTAGGGATTTTAAAAAATAATACTCTCTTCTAAGATTTTTAAAAATAATACTCTCTTCTAAAACAAAGGTTATTATGAGTACTGAGTTTCTGTGTTTAAAAGCTTAACACAGTGCCCTTGAAAAAACTGAGTCATATTTTTTAGTAGCAGAAGCATTTCACTTCAATAAAACATTTATGCTTCAGATTTGACAGGATAGAAAATTAGCTGAAAGTCATTTGAAAAAATAGTTTAAAGTAATACATGCATTAGGAAATAAAACTTACTTTTCAATTTTGTTTATTTCTTTTTTCATACTCTATATATTATCTATCAGGTAAAGAGAAAACTTTCCAAAATTAGGTGATTTTTTTTAAAGAGAGTCAACTTAGAAATTAATGTAAACATAAAAAAAAATTCCATGGAATACCTGAAAGTTTACATCATATTTGTTTTTCTAGTCTATTAACTTAAATTTAATATAAAAGTTGGTACTATTTATTTAATCACTAGTATCAGGAATATTGGTAGCTAATATATTAGGCTGTTTTCCAACAATTTATGTTAAATTCCTGATAAGTGGATTTATTAAGCTTCCCAAAGTTGAGAAGGAAGTTATCACAATCAACCATATACATAATTCTGAGCAATCATTGGAGAATAAAAACATCTTATTTCTGTAAAATAAGAAATGAGAAAACTGAGCCCTGGAAATATCAAGGAAAATGTCTTCAGTCACACGTTTTAAGACTATGAAATTAAACATTATTAACATAGTCTTATTTATGGAATGGTTCTGGTCCTGAAAATGAGAAAACACTCTTTACATTAAAGTGTTTTTCTCATGTACTTGTTATTCAATCAAGACATTTTGAGTGTTAATATATGTCTGACCTTGTAATGTTGCTAGCAATACAACAGTGAACAAAAAGAGTGTTCTTGAGCAGTTACTAGTCTTGAGGCAGAGGCAAAGATAAAATAGGGATTACACTATACTGTAGTAGTTACTAACATGAAACAATCACAGTGTGCTTTTCATAGGCAGACAGAGTTATTAAAGAATGAGGTTCTCAGCTTGATGAAATCAGAATTTAGTTTTCAAGGTCCTACTACAAAAGTAAAGCAAAAATAAAAAAGGCATTCAAAATAACGGGTATAGAATGAGCAAGTTGTATGTGCACACCCAAAATAGACCTAGCTCTCCATCCAATTGTCCAATTCAAGCACGATTTCGGGAGCATATAACACATCTCAGGTATACATGACAGGGAAGGCCTTGTCGGTGTGCGGGCTAGGGAGTAGTGGGAGCAGCACCAGGCAGGACGCGATGAGTGCCGGAGCAGAGGAAAGAACAGTGGAAGTGGATGATGAAGGAAAAGTTTGAAGACTATTTCGTAGGTCAGTTGTGGAGACCTAGCGTGGCTGCGTCTGCGAGACAAGAAGAACGCAAAGCCTATGAGAGTTCTGGCACGTTGGCTTTGGAGACATAGATGGATGTTTTGACACCAATTGAGTTCTGTCATCAACAGGAGATCAGTTTTAGAAATATTGAGCTTTTGTGCTGCCTTCAGAACGCTGGAGGATATGGCTAGAGGGCAAATAGATATACAATTCAGCTGGTCGAAGATAGAACTGCACTCAAGATGCGGGCCTTTGGAGCCTATATTTAAAGTTTTGGTCCCCCCTCCTCCCCCATATTTTAAAAGCATAGAAAGATAGATAAAATTGAATGGATAACAGCTAGCCAATTACTAAAATGCTCCCAAAATGTAATTACATGCATTTGAGACAGATCAGGCTGATTAGAAGTCTTTAGAAATAGGGAGACTAATACACTTAAGGGGAGGGTGTTGTTTATATGTCCACAGGAGAGTGACAGAGGGAGCATATTTCAAGCCGGTGCACCAAGACCGTGAATGCAACATACAAGCACGAAGCAGGGAACCAATAGAGAGGTCTGCAAGGCCATCCCCAATCTCAACTATGTGGACACCCACACCCACCGCTCCCCTCCCACAAGAATGCACTACAGAGGACAGCCCTGAAGCTATAGCTCAGGGAGAGGGGCGTGTCTGTCAGAGCACACAGGAGCAAAGGAAGTGGGCAGGAGAGAGAGTGGAACACATCCTGGCCCACCAAGCCCGGAGGACGATATTCCTGCTCAGAGCAGCCAATGCACAGAGAGGACCATAGGGCCAGTCCCACCACGAGACAAGATGTCCCTCACTGACCCATATCGCTACGAGGGACAACACTGGAGGCACAGTGCAGGAATTGTGCCCAGTATGACCCTACCACACTAGGGCAAGGAATACCAAAAATAGACATTGGGGCCAGGGTGTGGCACCCCATCAGACTCAACCAGAAAACACACCTGAAGGCCAACAAACAGACCTGGAACTATTTATAGGCTTCTTTTTTTTGTCCTTGGTTTGTTGTTTTCATTTTCTTTTGCTGTTTTCTTTTGTTCTGCCTTGTTTTTGTGTTTATTATTGTCTCTGCATGTCTATAAGATGGGCGGGTTAAACAATCTGGAGGAGAAAACAACATGATTGATGGTTGAGGGGTTATGGGAGAGGGGAGATGGGGAAAGGAAGTGGGTGTTCACAAAAAACAAAAGAACAACACATCATTTAAAATCAATGGTGAGGAGGGCGTAGGATTTGATCAAGGACAATGTAACCGAGAGGAATTACTGAAACCTGAATGAAGGCTGAACATGATAGTGGGACAAGAGGAAAGTAAAAGGAAATTGAGGAAAGAACTAGGAGGCAAAGGGCATTTATAGAGGTCTAAATACAGGCATGTACATATGCAAATATATTTATATATAACAATAGGGAAATAGATCTATATACATACATTTATAGGTTTAGTAGTAAGGTACCAGTGCTATTCTGAACATATTGCCTGCACCTGTATGTAATTGTAATTTCCCAAAGCATTACTAAATAGGCCAAAGGTTATAGAGTTATTTCACACAGAATAGTGTTTTAAACCCAGGGCCTCTACTCAAGTACTCCCTCTGTGTAAGAACACTTTGTTCTAATAACCTGACATTCCGTGATGCTCACCTTTCTGACATGATCTCTGAAGACAAAATGGGTGGTAAAGAAAGCTGATGGTGCCTGGCTATCAAAAGATATAGCATCGGGTTCTTAAAGACTTAAAGATAAACAAGTGGCCATCTAGCTGAGAAGCAATAAAGCCCACATGGAAGAAGCACACCAGCCTGTGTGATCATGAGGTGACGATGGGATCAGGTACCAGGTATCAAAGACCCAGAGCCAAGAAATCGTATCACTGTAAATGAGGGGGAATGTGGATTGGAGACCCAAAGCCCATCTGTGGACAATTGGACATCCTCTTACAGAAGGGTCACTAGGAAGAGATGAGCTAGTCAGGGTGCAGTATAGCACCGATGAAACATAGATCTTCTCTCTAGTTCTCTAATGCTTCCTCCCCCACACTATCATGATCCCAATTCTACCTTACAAATCCAGCTAGACCAGAGCATGTACATGGGTACAGATAAGAGCTGGAAACACAGGGAATCCAGGACAGATAAACCCCTCAGAACCAAAAATGAGAGTAGTGATACCAGGAGGTTATGGGGAAGGTTGGGGGAGAAAGGGGGAACCGATCACAATGATCTACATATAACTCCCTCCCTGGGGGATGGACAACAGAAAAGTGGTGAAGGGAGACATAGGTCAGTGAAAGACATGAAAAAGTAATAATAATTTATAAATTATCAAGGGTGCATGAGTGAGGAAGGGTGGGGGAGGGAGGGGAAAAATGAGGAGCTGATACCAAGGGCTCAAGTAGAAAGAAGATGTTTTGAAAATGATGATAGCAACAAATCTACAAATGTACTTGACACAATGTATGCATGTATGTATTGTGATAAGAGCTGTATGAGCCCCCCAATGAAATGATTAAAAAAAAGAAAGAAATAGGGAGACTGACACAACTCTACCAGAAAGGATCAGAAGTTATTTTGTGAAAACTTTCAGAGTTGATTGAAAGGTGATTGTGACAAAAAGAAATGCAATGGCACAATTACTGATCAGTCATCTAAAGTCAGTTTTTGGTCCCATGGAAGGGGAATAGGATGATGAATAGGAACATTGTGGAGAAAGGGGACATAGTACAACTTCTAAGTTACTGTAGCACGTCGACAGATTTAGAATGCTCAAAGAGGAAACAGGCCGAAAACAGCGATGTGTATTGTATCATTTAACTACATCAGTGTGTTTCATGTTCTCCCAGCTTTTAATCGTACCCACACCTACTGATCCCGCTAATGCTTCTTGCACCATTTCACATGGTTTTGAGAGATGTGTTGGCTCCTACTGAATAACTAAACAATATACTGGAACTTATATTCACCACGCCTGAAAACATCAACTCCAAAAAAATTAATTTCATCAATGTCAATGTATGGCTAACTGCTTAAAGCTATTTAAAGGTAATACTTCTGCAATTTAAAAAAAGCCAGGGGGAGGGTAGCGTTATTAAATCTCACACTCCCTGGGCTTAAAATCTATAGCCCCCATGGAAAAACATGAAACTGTGAAAAGCTAACCATCCCCCACAGTGCTATTCTGAACATATTGCCTGCACCTGTATGTAATTGTAATTTCCCAAAGCATTACTAAATAGGTCAAAGGTTATAGAGTTATTTCACACAGAATAGTGTTTTAAACCCAGAATACTAGTCTCCCCCTTTTAAGCATACACTGAAACTGTGTCTAAAATTAACAATGCAAGGAATTTTAGCTGGAGGTCTTGCTCTGACCCAGAGCACAAAGAGAAATCTTGATCATGGGACCAGTCAAGAAGTTGTGCCACACAGCAGGAAGCCAGGCCAAGCAGCCATCTCAAAGCACTGCTTTGTGTCTTTCCTTCCCTTTCCTCTGCAGACGTTTTGTGCAATTCATCCTAAGGGAGAGGATACAGGAAACTGGGTGATGTGCTAAGATCATCATACCTTGGTGTCTCTCAATAATCTAACGGATAATTGAACTAGAATTCACAGACATCAGCTCATATAAACTTAACGTATTGAATATTTAATAGTATCCAATCTAGTTTTTAGTATTCTAGAACAAGCCATCCTGACCCACCCCCACATACTGAATATTTAAATGAAATAGGTAAACATGAATAAACGTTGTTATTCATAACAGTGTCCACTTTTAAAAGTTAGTATTTGAAAACATAACTGCTTCAAAGTAAAAATGAAATACAGATAAAAACGATGAGACATAACAAATTTTAACAAGGGGTGATGAAACAACATGTTTAACTTATAAGCATTACTGGGAGAGATTCAGAGAAATAGGTTTACATTCAATTCAATAAATTCCAGCTATATATAAATTGTCAATCCTTAGCACCATAGTATAAAGCTGGGCCTCAAAATATAAGCAAAGGAAAACAGTTTGAAGGAGTTGAATCAATAAACATGACCCAAGGTAAGTTCTGTGTACCATTATAATTATAGAAAAAATATATGTGACAGCTAACTGATAAAGATTGCATATTCATTTGTTTACGTACAACTATACAATTAAAACCGACGCATTAAATGTCCTGCAAAAGCGATGGCATTCTTTTCAGACGCAGGCTCTACTGCAGTCCAGAAAGCATGTTTGTCTCTTATTTCCCCATGGCATTTTCCTTGGATTGGCCAGTCTTTTTCTTTATTAAGAATAATCGTGAGCGCAGTCCACAACCAGGCCGTGTTTCTTTCTATTGTACAATAGGGCGGTTATGAGTCAGAACTGACCCGATAGCACTCAACAACAAAAACAACAACAGTCATTTCCCAAAAGTTCAAAGATAGCTTAAAAGGTGTGATTATTTATCTCTTTCCTATCTACCTATCGACATATAAATCTACAACAGAATAATGCTATTAACAACAATAATGCAACCGCCTGGATCTAAACAGAGCATCTATTATTTTCATGGAAATTTCAGATAAGCATAAGGGTTTCATGATGGGTCTATTATTTTCTCAAATGAATAGTCTTTGCAGACATAAATAAACCATTTTGTGCTCTGTAATACAGTGAAATCACAATGCATGCTGTGTGTTTGTTCAAAAATGTCTCCAACTTTCTGCGTGTCAGCAGTGACCTCTTTGTTCCTATAGGACTAGGTCTTGTTGCCTTCCTATTGTGGGATGATTTCCCGAGTACAATGAGTCACTTGATCTGATCCAACATTTAGGATGAAGGCACGCTGTAAAGGTAACACTAAATTCTTCAGTTGGTTGAAGAGAATACATAACACATTAGTTCAACATCTGAATTAAATTACATAAATAAAATTGCCTGAGTTTGGCAATATGTGGGGCACATGGAGTTCTGCTTTTCCTTGCAGATGTACATGAGCACTGTCCTGTATCTAGAAGACTGGTATTCGATCTGATCGCAGAACCAATCCGTCACTCTGCTTTGCTATTGCCTAAGTACAGGCCTACATTGAGTCACAGATGGCACACCAGGCAAAATTCCTAGTCATTCTCAGACATGGGTAAACCCTGAGACTCCCCTTTATTTTCTATCGCCATATCTTTCCATGTTGACCCAGATGTTGAAAAATGATATCTTGAAACATACAGTTGAGTCATTTGCATTCCCATTCATAATCATGTTTTAGAGGCCACCTTGAAATGAGCAACCCAATGGCTAAATAGTTATCCTAGCACCAAATGTTTCTTCTCAAATATTATCACCCAAATTCCATGCTAACATAGCTTATGTTAATGTTTATGTGCCACGATCCTGTTCATTTCCTTTCTTTGCCTGTTGCAATCTCCTTAAACTCCCCCTGTCATTGTTTTCCTGCCATCGTCATTCATTACACCAGCTGAATTGTTGAAAGAAGGTGAAGCAAATTAAACACACATCTATTAGACACAAGGAGCTCTGTTTTGTTCATTTGAAGTCTAATATGCAGGGTTGCAAGTTTTATATGAGAAGGGCAAGACTTTGGCTCGTTTACTTGAGATCTGTTATCAGGGGAGACCAATCCCTGGGAAATGACGTTATGCTTGACAAAGTAGAAGGGCACCAAAAAAACCCAACAACCCCCCAAACAAAGGTGGATGCCCACAAGGACTACAACAATGGGCTCAATCCTAAACAACAATGATGAGGATGGCTCAGGACCAAGCATCTTTCCTTCGGTTTGTTTTATGTAGGGTGGCTATGAGTTGGCACCAACTTAGGGACACCTAACAGTAACAACAAAAACAATATGCATTTAAACATTTGTCCTGTTTGTATGTAATCCGTTTTATGCCTATATATTGGATTAACCTGAACTCAAAACCAAACCCAAAGCTCACTGCCCTTGAGTCAGTGTTGACTCATAGCGACCCCTGTGGGTTTCTGAGACTGCCGCGGTTTGCATGGGTAGAAAGGCTCATCTTTCTCCCAAAGAGCTGCTGGTGCTTTTGAGCATGCAGTTACAGCCCAGTGTGCACCCACGACACCACCAAGCTCCCAATGAGAACAACCAGGAGGCTGCCAAGACTGCTCAAATTGAAAAGAAAAACAAACACGCATTGGTTTGTGTTTAAAATGATATAACTTAATACTAAATTTTAAAAATTCTTGTTTTAACTTTATATGCATTAAAATAAAATTTTAGTATTTCTAAATAGGTAATATGGAAATTAAAATCACATATTCCTCAATTTTCAAACATTGCCCCAATAACCACAGGGAGAAAAATGTAAACAAACAAAAAATCCTCTATTTCCTTTTGCTTAATGAAATATTTAAAAGTCCTGAAAATGCATCCCCCTGATACTTGTAATTTAATATTATTACTCCACTTCTGAAACAAAGGAAGTCCTATTGAATGACCTCAGTTTTTATTCTTTTTGGAATGACTTGTTGTGACAGGCTATCATAACTCCTGATATTGAGTTTAAAGACATTTCCAACTTTAAAGTATAAAGCCAAGCTATAGTGACAAAAGAAAATATTGCAACCAGACACATAGCTTTCCCCTTTCAGAATATCACAACCTTATGATTTCTTTTGATGTCTGTGGGTTGCTGTGCATTTGTGTTTTCCTGATTGCAAACTTGAGAACAGGGTTTGCCCAGTTGCAATCTCGGATCACAATCTGGAAAATAGTTGCGATCAAAAAGATCAGATGCAGACACAGTGCTGAGCAGCCAGTCTTTCCTGACATGAAAATCTCAGTGCTGGACCAGCTTCCTTTAAGGTCCACAGCTGCCCAGTAGAATGACCTCCAGCCTTCTCTTCTACTGCATGTGACTATTATTAGCACTGAGTGTTTTATTTCTCCTCACCTGTTATTGTCTTGTTACTAAAATGGATCTACTCCTATTGGATAGCACTCAGCATGTCGAACACAAAATTATGCATGCTTGTTACTGCTTTGTATAATATAGCCTTTTTATTTCACCAAAAGAAAATGGTTTCTGAGTCTCTCACTTTGTTGGAAATGATACTAAATTTTGACAAGAACATTTGATACTACCGTAAATGGATATAACACAAGTTCCTTTCCATGAAATAAAAATGGTTACTCTGAGACTTCAGCATGTGTTTGCTCCATATATAAGTGACCGATGAGATTGGGAGAAAAATCTCAAATGTCTAATTTATGTACACAGGGCATAATTTTCTTTAGCAAGTAAAACAAATAAGCAAACAACAACAGCAAAACCACAAGAAAACCAACTTTCCTGAAATCTTTAAGTGCTTCTTATAGTTAAGGAATAAAGAAGCACTAAAAATACTCTCCCTTATATTAAAATAATAATGAAAGAGATTAATTCCACACTGTTTGAAAACAGCTCAATTTAACCAATCACTAGCTCAAATTACTAGCACAACCACGAGCTCAAGGTCAAGACTCCATTGTCAGGCGATGAACTATTTTCTTCTGCTGTGGCACTGGGACTCAGGTGGTGTGCTGGTTGAAGCGCTTGGCTGCTAACTGAGATGTTGAGAGCTTGAATCCACCAACTGCTCCACAGGAGGGAGATGTGGAAGTTGGCTTCTGTAAAGATGACTTTCCTAGAAGCGGAATGGGTAGCTCTGCCCTCCTACAGGGTCACTCTGAGATGGAATGGAATCAGTGGCAGTCGACTTTTTTAGCAGGGCTGTGAAATTTAACAAATACCATAATAATTGACCTAAACCAGTAAAATAGCACACCACTAGCCAGGTGTCTGTCCATGTCGGAGAGACAGAAAAAGAAGGAGATGGGGGTGGGGAAAGGGAGGAACTCAGAGGTGGAGAAATGGTAGTGCTCAAAACCAGATTTATTTTGAGACTTTTTTTGTTTGTTTGTTTTTTTAAATCATTTTATTAGGGGCTCATACAACTCTTATCACCATCCATACACACATCAATTGTGTAAAGCACATTTGTACATTCATTGCCCTCATCATTCTCAAAACATTTCCTCTCCATTTAAGCCCCTGCCATTAGGTCCTCATTTTTCCCCTCCCTCCCCGCTCCCCCCTCCCTCATGAGCCCTTGATAGTTTATAAATGGGCATTTTGTCATATCTTGTCCTGTCCGATGTCTCCCTTCACCCACTTTTCGGTTGTCTGTCCCCCAGGGAGGTCACATATAGTTCCTTGTAATCGGTTCCCTCTTTCCAACCCATTCTCCCTCTACCCTACCAGTATCACTACTCACACCACTGGTCCTATAGGGATCATCCGCCCTGGATTCCCTGTATTTCCAGTTCCTTTCTGTACCAGTGTACATCCTCTGGTCTAGCCAGACTTGCAAGGTAGAATTCATATCATGATAGTGGGAGCGGGGAGGAAACATTTATCAGCAAAGGGTAACTAATTATATTTGCAAAACAATGGCCACCACTTCAATATTCCCATAGGCACATGCATAACCTCTTTCCCTGTCGGCTCGACCTTCAGGCATGGTTGAAGCCCCTCCCAACCACGGAGAACTAAGTTGGAATTGGATCTGGGTGTTAAGCGGCTAATACAGATAATACACAACAGCTGAAAGGTCTGAGTTATCTCTTATCTTTCAATTCTCTAGGACAAGAAAATATAAATTCTATGGAAGACAGGAATAACATGGAAGAAGGACCCAATGTGACCGTGGGACCCTAGGATCATAGTTTGTTTTAAATTTACAATGATCTCAGCTTGGCCTCTGGTTTGTGACACAGGAGCCCTGGTGCAGCCGCAGTGGTGCATGGGGTTGCTAACTGCCAGGTCAGCAGTCTGAAACCACTGGTTGCTCCTTAGGAGAAACACTCCCCTGAAGAGTTACAGTCTTGGAAACTCACAGGGGCAGAACCACCCAGGCGTTGATATGAGTCTGCATTAACTTCTTGGAAACTCACAGAGGCAGAACCACCCTGCCATTGATATGAGTCTGCATTAACTTCATGGCTGCGAGCCAAAGAAGCTATTTTGTTAGCATAAGCATGCTTCCGAGAACCACTCAAAGCTCACTGCCAGGGAGTCAGGGCTGACTCGAGACGGTCCTCTGTGCTTTACTGAGACGAGTGCCTATTACCACAGGGCCTCTTTTACCAAGTGCCATGTCCTCATAAGTGATCAGTTTTCTACGAATGTTCACTGATATGGGGAGAGATGGGATGGGTCTAGTTAAATGACCACTCTGAGGGCATACATGAACATCTCTTAAAAAATATATCACCAAAATGTAAATGAGATACTTAAGTATACGATGCACTCTTGTGATGTTCCTTTCCGCCTCTAACCACCGGCCTCCTTCCTAGCTGTGGTTTTGTGAATACAAAAATCTCGCCTGCACTTCCACCCTCCGTTGCGTTTCCCCAACATCAGGTCATCCAGTCAGAATTTCTAGTCACCCAACACAGTCTGCTCTCACTGACCTGTTCGTTTCTGGACCAGACCCACGGACGACGTCTAGAAGTCTTTCCCGTATCCTCTGAACACTCTTAATCCCCCTGCTCCCACATAGTCCCAGGCTTTCCCTACAATGCAACCTTTAGACCTTATTTTGAAATACAGCCTCCCCCTCTTTAGAGAACACACATGACCGTAACCTTCGTAAGGAAGACACAGTGGATATACTCCATCCTGCAGAGCATAAAGCTGGGAAGGAGGGCTCACATCAGTTTGCTCCATGTTTATGCTTTTAGAAAATTACCTTGTCACCTCTACTCAAGGATATATTCAAAAATAGTTTTATTTTCTGTGGACTATGCCATCCTGTTATTCCTTTCCCCAGGCAGTAGCTGATTATTATTCAGTCACTCTACATTGACAAAGTACATCTAAATAGATGTTTATCGCCCTTTTCACCATCTAATGATATTATCTAATGGGTTTTTAATATCCCTGTGAAAAAGCTAAGACCTTAGTTTCAGAATTCAAAAATTATGAGGCGACAAACACATTGCGTTCTTAGTATTGGCCTTGTTGCCTGTGTAGTATCTGAATCTCAGACATAGAAGTCTGTTCTCAAACACAACATATGGGTTTTTGGCTATCAGTCAAATATCTGACTGTTTAAAATTCTCCAAATAATTTTGTTTCATAGTTTGAGTGACAGATTGCTTAAAAATTCTTGAAAATTTCCTCTTATTAGTTGAGCGCGTGCTTAACTTACCCATGGTAGAAAGTTTTGCTGGTTTTCCACGTTATTCACACTTCTGGTGTGGTGGCACAGTGGATTATAAATTGGGCTGCTAACCACAAGGATAGCAGTTTGGAACCACCAGCCACTCCTCAGGAGAAAGAGGAGGCTTTCTAGTCCCTTAAAAATGGATAGTCTTTGAAATCCACAGGGAGTGTTCTACCTGATCTTACAGAGTGTCTATGAATCAGAATGGGTTCAATAGCAAAGAGAGCATGCAGAGACTTCCCTGATGTATCCACCTCACCACACACACACACACACACACACACACACACACACTTCACTGTCACTCTACAATACAGAGTGGAACTTCTCTAGAGGGTTTCAAAGGCTGTATATATATTTTTTCTCACAGAGCTTTTGATTTAAATAGGAGGAGAGAGCAAACAATAAACACATCGGTGAATAGGTTCAAATGTGCGATAAAGAAATCACTGTCAGGTCTAGTGGGCAGACCAGATGGAAGTGCATTATCACATCTTTCTCCTGAAGTGGGTGATGCGCTGAACGTCCAACCTTTGGGTTAACCATAGAGCAATTTAGCCACTCTACCACAAGGGTAAAGGATGATTGAAGTTGTCCAGGATTTCACCTGGCTTGGACCACAATCAATGCTCACTCAAGCAGCAAAGAAACAAAACTGGGCAAATTCACTGTAGGAGATCTCTTAAAAGCTTTGAAAAGCTAGGAGCCAGACGATGTTACTGTCTGTAGTGCATTGAGCGGCCAGGAGTAGGAAGAACAAGAAGGCCCCTAACAATCACCACCACCCTTATCAGGGTTTAACCCATGACCAATTATTATCGTAAGTCTTCCTCACCACAGACCTCTAGGATATTGTATAATTCCCAGGTTTTTCTTAAATATGCCAGATTGTTTTTCACTCTTTCACTTGAAATTTCTATTTCATGGTCTACCGTGAGCCTGTTCCTTTTATTTTGTGTGACTTTCACAAAGATTCTTGTGCCTCTTCATTGCAATGGCATAACCCTTATCAGATATGGTAAATCCCCTAGATAACAGTATACTTGCCCAAGTCTTCATAGGGCAAGGTTGTTATTATAGTTTGTTTTATTATTGCCATATAAATGCTTGTGAATTCTAGTCTCTACCATACACTTTCAGAATAGACAGTGTCTTTTTTTTTGACAGTATCTTGATAAACTGAGAAAAGATTAAAGTTGTCAAGGATTTCATCTTCCTTGAATCCACAATCAATGTTCATAGAAGTAGCTGTCAAGAAATCAAATGATGTATCTCATTGGAAAAATCTGTTACACAAGTTCTCATTAGAATGCAGAAAGCAAAGGTATCACTCTGAGGACTAAAATGTGCCCGACCCATTGGCTAAAGAAGAACTGATGCCTTTGAATGATGGTGCTGGTAAAGAATATTGAAAGTATCATAAGCTTCCAGAATTAAAAACACATCTGTCTTGGAAGAAGTACAGGCAGAATGGTCCATAGGAGAGTGGCGAGCCTTTGGCCTCTAGTATCATGTTATCAAGAGAGACCAGTTATCGGGACTTGTTGTCGCGAGAGACCAATTCTTGGAAAACAGACACGCTTGGTAAAACAGAAGGTCAACGAAAAAGAGAAAGATCTTCAGGAGATGGATGGACAAAGAGGTTGCAACAATGGCTTTAAAAGTCACCCTGATAAAAGACAGGGCAGTGTTGCATGCTATTGTACATAAAGCCACGATGAATTGGAACCAGCTGGAGGACACCTAACATCACCACCATCATGAACATTCAGAAAGATTATTTTAAGTTGAAATTGAATTAACAAGTGAATACCCACCACCGCCTAGTCTATTCTGACTCATGACAATCTTACCTAGTGTTTCTGCAAATATAAACCTTTGTATCGGAGCGAACAGTGCCATCTTTCTCTTGTGGAGTAGATGGTGGGTTTGAGTCACAGCAGCCCAATGCCTCACCCACAGAACCACCAAAGCACCTTGAATAATGAAGAACTAACTGTAAATGGCAACACATTCCCTACATGGAAACAAGAAATCAAATCATGTAAGTAAGCCATTTGAAAAAGTTATCTACCCTGTGAATCAAAACTGCTTTTGAACAATAAAAAGTAGTTGAACCTGAGTTCTTATGTTCTTGAACTCAAGAAATGTAAAAACAAAAAGAAGTTGTGGTCTTTTAAATCAAAAGTTTAATATTACAATGTAAAGAGTTTGGATACTGTTGGGCTAAACACTCCTCTATGTTTTTGTGCCGAGGAAAAAGTTAATCAAATCTTTCTTGAAAATGAAGACTATTGAGTGAATGGACCAATGAGTGCATAAATAGCCAACAGCATATTCTAGTCTTGACATTTTATACAGCTATTTCCATTTTGAGTTGGATTCGACTCAATGGCAGTGAGTTTGCTTTGGTTGGGATTGTCATTTTCACGATCATAGACCTACTACTTTCAACCCTAAAGATCGCGGATCAACCCAGTGCAGCAGAACAGAGAAAGACAAATTACCAGTAACTATTTTTAGAAACATTTCTCTCTCTCTCTCTCCCAAAACTTATGAAAAATAACAAGATTCCTGAAGTCTGAAAACTATGCTTGCTCTTGATGGAGTTATATAAAGACGAGGCTAAAATGACATATTTCTGATCGATCCATTTTACTTCACAACATTTTAATTTTTATTTTTTCCCCACAAGTTTTAAAAGACTGTATTAATATATACCCATATCTAAACCAAAACCAACTACGAGTCAATTCTGACTTGAAGCACCCGGACAGGACAGAGAACTGCCTCACGAGGTTCCCAAGGCTGCAAAGCTTTAAGGACAGACTCGGACTTGTCTTTCTCCCATAGGTCAATGGGTGGGGTCCAACTGCCAATCTGTTGGTTAGTAATTGGGCACTTGGGCCACTGTGCCCCCAGCATCTCTGTGTACACATCTGGAGAGGGGCCCTGGTGGCATGGTGGGTTACACAATGGGCTGCTAACTGCTAGGTCAGCGTTTTGAAACTACCAGCCAGCCCTGGGGAGAAAGATGAGGCTTTCTACTTCTGTAAAGATTTACAGGCTCAGAAACTCACCTGGGCAGTTCTACCCTGTCCCATAGTGTTACTATGAGTTGGAATCAATTTGATGGCAAGGGGTTAGTTAGTTAGTTAGTTAGTTAGTTAGTTAGTTAGTTAGTTAGTTAGCTAGTTAGAGAGAAAGAAAAAATGGGAAACAAGATTTACGAAAGAAGACACAGGCGAGTATGGAATCCATACATTCACACCCAGTGGCTAAGACTGAATGTTGAACATACTAACTGCCACCAGGTTTTGTCAGAATCCTGGTGACCCTAATATAAAGTTTCTTAGGCTGTGCATTTTCATGGGAGTAGAAGACTTCCTCTTTCTCCCAAAGAGCAATGGTAGACTTGAACCATGGACCTTGCAGTTAGCAATCCAATGCTTCCCTGGCAGTACCACCAGGGACCGCACACAACAAACAGAGGTTTTGAGCATTAAGTTGAATACTGAATGCAGTAAATCATGTCCTCAAACTCATTCCACATGGATTATTGGTTCCTCCTACTAGTAGAATAGAGCTGGCCCTTGAACTGCCCTTGCATGAGGCACACTCAGTGATGAACTGCATACATCTCCTTGTTAGAAGTTTAAATGAAATCCACTGATGCACTGGAAATCAATTTTCCTTAAACCACAGAGTAGAATGTTTGGAGATTAATTTTCACTTACATAAATACATATTTGTAATCACACATTGGACCTACCATCAGGTGCTTAAATTTGATTATTAACATTCTATATGCAAACAATACCATTGTAACTTTACGATGTGGCTTCACTTTCAGAAGGAATGGAGAATCATTCAGTGAGGCATCCTGATGCCCATAATGTGGAAATGAAACCTTTGTGTTGACATTTGGTGGCTAATCTTTCACAAATGTGGTGGGATACTTGGAAGTACACATTATATAGATTTCCAAATGACATGTTATGTCAGTTTAAATAAATGTATGGAGACTTGTTTATTTCCAGGCTAAAATGTCTTGGAGCATAAGTTACACTAAAAATAGATAATAGTTGAGTGTAGTCAAAACACTCACTTCTGAGAGCAGATTGAAATTCTAGCCATAGCTAGGTTGGCCATGGAATCACTGATTTGACTGAGAACTAGATCTACTAAAGCCTTGCTGACAGTCGTAATTCTCTTATCATTCTTAGCTACTTTAATAATTCTTCAAAGTGTAGGTCAAGGAAATCCAGCCATCCTATCAACCCTTACTCATAGCATACCTGTACTCCATACATAAGGCTTCCAAGACTGAAATCTCTACGGAAGCACATAGCCTCATCTTTCTCTCAAGGAATGACTGGTGGGTTTGAACTGCCAACATTGATGTTTGCAGCCCATTGCCTAACCTACTGTGCCTCTAGGTCTCCTTTCAAACTCTAAAATAGTATTTAAAAAATATAGATATACATTTAAACTATGTACCTCAAATGCAAGGATGGTGAGACTTCCTCTTCTATACTTTGGACACCTTATCAGGAGAGACCAGTCCTGGGAGAACATCATTCTTGGTAAAGTCAAAGGACAGTGCAAAAGAGAAGGGTGCTTGGCACGGTGGATGGACACAGAGGCTACAACAGTGGGCTCAGGCAGAGGGACGATTATGAGGATGGTGCAGATCTGTGCAGGGTTTGGTTCTATTGGTACCTAACAACAATTCTCAATTCTGCCTTTGCTTTAATATATATATATATTAAAATTTCCTTATGCTTCAATAGCATAGGAGGCTGTTGGTAAATAAGAATTTGAATTTGTTTCTTTTTCTTCTGGAAAGCTAGCATAGCTTAATGCACCCCCCCCCCCACACACACACACAAGGGAACTACATAAAGTATAAACATTCTAAATAAACTGTTGAAAATATTCACTTGAACTCAATTTCCTTTCAAGCAGTCTAATTTAGCCCAGCGCTCTGCAAAGGGTCATTTGTTATGTCAACCCACTAGAGAGTACATCAAAAGACTTTGTCACTAACTGATTACATTTCTCTCCCACCATGATTCACAGCGCTGGAGGGACAATTACATAACTGTTTTACTTTTGCAAAGCTGTGAGTTTAAGTAAACACAATTCTTCGTTATTATGATCTCTAATGGGCATATGCACAGTAAGTATCAGGAATGTAACTGGATCTTGCTGCATTGTCTCTCTAACTCATGACTCAGAAAAGTCCCTCTTTTGTGGCAACTGGAGCTCCAGGGAACAGCTGCTGATCTCACGCTGAAATGAACACACGAACACACACACACACACACACACACACACACCCATACACATTTTCGTTGTTTTGATTTATGTTAGGTCCCATGGGAAGAGAGAAATGAAAAATAATTGCTTCATGTAAACAAAATATCATTTCCTGAAGCTGTTTAAAGAAATAGCTTTAAATCCTCTGAAATGGCTTTTTCATGGAAATATTGTAGGACCCTGGTACTACATTGGGAGAAACGATGACTCTCTAGATTCTCATAAAGCAACAGCTTGGATTTTTCCTTTAACCAACAATGTTCTTGAGATGCAACCTTACCATCCCACCTCTGAAATGCACATCAGTGTAAAATTGTACCATAATGAAGAGTAATCAGCACTGAAGGTCACCCAAGTCATTCATTCATTGCGACAAAGTCTAAGAAAATTGATTCATTTTTCTCTTTCAGAGTTCTTGTTTATTTTCTTGAATATTTAATGTTCTCATTGAATGGGAAATTATAGGAAAGATCAATGAAAAAGAGAAACATTGCTCTTTTGATGATAAGTGTTCAAATTAAATTGATTATAGACATCTCTTATGTGAATGTTTTATGTCAGTTTATATACATTTCTTTGGGGTGAAGGACAAGTCCTTTTGTGACTAGAATTTTCTTAGAGTCTTGTAAAAATAGGTCATCAGGAGGAAACTATAACCACACAGCTGGAGTGATTGATTAGCCACCCATGAAAGCAAAGCCTTTGGCTTTAAAGGTACATCCCCTTCCTCCCCCACTTAGCTCATTCTCCTGGCTTGGTGATTTTTTTTTAATGGTCCCTGACCCTGGTGAGATTGCGAAAGTCAAGCACATTACAGATGATATTATGCCTCCCCTCAGGAAGCAGGGTTTAGGAGTCAGATATTTTCAGTAGCTCATGCTGCCTATCTTTCTATTTTATGGTCCCTTTGAAAACACTGAATATTTTTTTAGCAGGGAGTGCCATTTCTTGATCTTATTTGGGGACATTTCTGAAATGGATTGCCAAACATATCCTTAAACTTTAACTAAAGTAGTCTTTAAGTTCCCCATTTAAAGTTTTTTGTTGTTGTTGTAGTTTACTTCTCGTAGTGAGTTAAGAATATCTAAACCAAGTTCTTTAAAGAATTTCAGATGAATAGAGATTTTAGTATATGTTCTTCATTAAAGTATATTCAATTCTTTAAAAAATAAATAACACACTTTTTATTAGGAAATTTCTTTTTTGGGTTCCTTCAAAGAAGGAAATTACAGTTTATAACCTATTACTGCCAATATATATGAGTGCTACAAGGATTTCAAACATAGTACAAGTGATGAAAATGGCATGCTCTTCTGAGTTGTGCTGTTTCTGATACACAGTGAAGGGGCGTTAGTACCACCATTACCTCCTAAAAAGGTGGTCATACTCACTGTTATATACGCTGTTCCAAAGGTGTACATAAATGCTCAATGTTCGTACTGTTACCTCTGCTTGTTTGATATGAGCTGAAAGTAAACTAATCGTCAGGTGTTTGCTAATTAGTTACAATTTGGGGGAGCTACTATTATCTATTTGTACTTTAAAAAATGAAACATCTATCTCACTAAGAATATATGAGAGACAGACAACGTGCACCAGTCCATGTGATGCAAGGACTGTAAGCAATAAAATCCAAACCCAGAGGAGGGAAAGATACCAGAGCCCACATTCTAAACACCTGGTTCATGGAGCACTATGACCATAAGGGAGGCCCACACCCATGTACAGAGTCCTGGACACTGGTTACAGTCCAGGAATGTGACGAGCCTTAACATGAGGCAAAGAGCATTGGGAAGCGGATTTTAACAGGTATAGTTAGGCTAGACCTGTAACACCTTGTCTTTAGAGATCCTTTTTGATACATCTTGAACTTATTCTAATTTTTAGATAATGTCGGCTTTCCTTTCAATTGAGACTTTTCTCTCTTTTATCTGGTCATTGATGCTGGGTCTTTTTTGTTTTCGTTTGTTTTGTATGTCTTTTTGTAGAGGAAAGCCAGCATGTGTGGATCTATAAATCTGCAAGCTAGATTATTAGTGACCCGGGGGCAAGAAAAGGGGCCTTTGGGACACAGGCAGACAACAGCAGTGTGTAAAAGAAAGAAGAAAATGTTCCTAAGTCAAAGTAGTGATGATTACAGTACCCTTCTTAATATGATATGATTCATCTTTTGCATTGTATGACATGCGAGTTATATCTCAATAAAACGATTTCAACATCATACATGAGGGTGCTTCAAAAAGTTTATGGGGGAGGAAGAATTTAAAATATAATAAAACTTTAAAAACTGTATTGCGAAATGTGGTTAAGTGTGTGCATTTTCAATATGTAAATGTTCTATGGTATAAATACCTATGTCCTACCACAGAAGTTACCTGTATTATTTCCTCTATTCTGACAATGATCAGGTTTTATTTGTCCTCATAATTTAGAGATCTAGGCCTAAAGGTAAGCACTTATTTGAAACATTTCACCTTCTGTAGACAGCCCCCCCCCACACACACACACCCTATGATTTGGTAATGACCTTGGACATGCTTTGTTAGTTCACTTAAAATAATAAATGCATTCCTGTAGGTGGAAACATCCAACAAATCCTCCAAAGCAATGACAAAATTTAATATTGTTTCCCCCCTACTTCTGTTCAAAAGTCCTCTGGTGGTGTCCTGGCTACACGCTGGGCTGCAGTTCAAAGCCACCAAGTATCCCTGGGAGAAAGATGAGACTTTGTACTTCCATCAAGAGTTACAGTCTCAAGAAGTCACAGGAGCAATTCTACCCACCTGGCAGGGTTGCTAACTCCATGCCCCTGAGTTTTGCGTTATTTCCCTTCAAGGCTTAAAGCTGTTCTATCAATCATATTAAATAAAGACCCATCTAAAGAAAATAAGAAATGGGCTAGATTAGGCTATGGAGCTGACCGGGAAACAAAACATTTGAGGGGGATGAAGATTTCTGATTTTATAAAACTAATATAACTGAACCCCAGAATATAAGGCTGCTCTTTTATACCAGGTACATAAGTTATTCTCTCTGTCTGTATGAGGTCTCCCTCCTCACCCACCAGCTACAATCTTGTCTTTGTATAAGCTACATTCCACAAGACTCCAATCAGGAGAGAAGTAGAATGGTTTATGAGAACAGATACACCACGCAGGGTTTATTTGGGGCCAAAGTAAAATGAAGGGTCCAGACCAAATTCCAGGACCCAAAGGTTAGTACAGGAACTCTCCATTACATGTCTGGGTAATCTTTTTATTTATTTATTTATCTATCTATTTATTTATTTATTTTTCAATCATTTTGTTAGGGGCTCATACAACTCTTATCACAATCCATACATACATCAATTGTGTAAAGCACATTTGTACATTCATTGACCTCATCCTTCTCAAAAC
>NW_022103903.1:1119597-1199116 GCF_000313985.2 Echinops telfairi
CACCTTGACTGGCTCATCTCCTCCCCAAGACCCCTCTGCAAGAGGATCTTCAGTGGGCAATGTCTGGGTAATCTAATCAAGTGCTGCTCTCCTTGGCTCACACAACTCTGCTTCCTTCTGGGCATTTCCACATTGATGGTGCTTGTCAAGTTAGAACAAAGTGAGGAGAGTGGAGAATGGCCTTCTCTCCCCATCGATTGTCTGCTTTTTCAGCCCACCCTGGAAAGAGGTAAAAGTGTTTAAAAACAAGACAATAACCTTTATCTCATTTAATTAGTTTATGTTGATTCTTTGGGATATGTGTGATAAAGGTAGTCTCAAACTATTCTTCTTAAATGAATATGCCTCTAATTCTCTCATTGGGGGATCCCGTTATCTTCTGTTTTCTGTACAGGACCAACTCTGATTTGACCAAGTGGCAGTCAGTTACTCAGGAGAAGGCAGACTCACTGCTCATCCCCTTAGTAGTCAACTTGACTGGACTCAGGAGACACACCAAGTACCATATATGCAAACATTACAACAACAACAACAGCAAAATAAACAATTTTTTACTCCATATGAAGAAACGATGACAAAGGGCTTGGTAAATCAGTGAGTTAAATGTGGCATGGCGTTGAATTATTTTTGTGATTCATCTTTAGCTATAGAGAAAAGCTGAATTCAGCCATGGATACATTATATGTAGTATGTAGTTACATACATATTATGTATGTATGTATGTATGTATGTATGTAATTACATACATAATCACAAACTTACAATTTCCTTTTGCCAAGTGTGGGAAAATAAAATAAAACCACAAACATTACACAAGAGCGTATATAGTGCAATTTAATTCTGCAAATTACCAGATGGAGAATAAAAGAGTGAAACGTCATTTGTTCTGATGAGAACTACCACTCAATGCTGCCAAATAGCAGAGTGGCAAATGCTTGTTCTGAGCCTTCAATTTCATTTTCTTAAAGTTCTATTCATCATTAAGGATCAAATAAATGTCGAGGAGTAAAATCCCTTTGACACTGGAAAGCGTTAAACAGAAACGAGCAATTTTTAGTAATCAGAACAAAAATACAAGTTGGAACCATAAGTTAAAAATTAATTTTAAAAAAAGTTAAAAAAGCAATTAACCTTTTTTTTCTGTGATGATTTTATACTATCTACACAGTACAATAATAATAGATAAGTAACTAGCATAGTATCTAAAATAATTATGTAAGCTGTTGTGTTTGGGTCAGTATGGATGATAAAGATGTAAGTGCATCACAGAAAAATGGCATGATTCTGCGCAGGTAACTTACCTTTAGGGTTTTTACTATAATCAGTTTTGCTGAGATGTAATAGAACTTACAATAAACTACACATTTAAAAATGTGTAATTTGATAAGTTGTATCATACGCTAGTGAAAGGAGCCCTGTTGGCACTGTGAGGTAAGCGCAAGGGCAAAGGTTCAAGCCCACCAACCTTTCAGAAGGAGAAAGATGAGGCTGCTCGCCACAAGTTCTACCGTCCTCAGGTTGCTGTGGGTAGGAATGCATTCTCGATGTCATAAAGACAACGGACACAACCCTTACCCCCAGTGTCTCTTTATACTGCTTTGTGGTCCTTTCTCTCACCCCTCTGTTTCCTTCCACGTAAGTAAATGCCAGGGTCCCTGGTTGCACAGTGGTTATGTGTTGGGCTGTGATCTGTATGATTGGCAGCTCGAAAGCACCAGCACTTCCATGGGAGGGAGCCTGGGCTTTCTACTCCTGGAGACAGTTCTCTTCTCAGGAACCCACAGGGGTCACTAGGAGTCAGCATTGACCCAACGGCAGAGAGTTAGGTTTGGTTTTTGAAGTACATGCTAGTCTGTTTCCTCCCACTGTATACATGAAATCACATAGAATACAATAATTATGTGACGGATTCATTTTACTTAGTATGCTATCTTAGTGAGATTCAGCCAGAGTCTAGTGCTCCATTAAGGAGTCATTTGGTTTAATTGCTGAGTAGTACATATTTCATGGCATGGAGATGCCACACGGAATCTGTTCTTACATTGGCATTGACCTTTGGGGTTGTTTGTAGATTGGAGCTGCTATAAATGATTATATACAGGTCTTCATCCAGAGGCTTTGGGGGAGTCCTAGTGACATAGTGGTTATGAGCTGGGCTGTGATCATAGATTTATGCCATTCAAAACCACCAGTCACTCCCCAGAACCAAGAAATGGCTCTCTACTCCTGCAAAGAGTTGCAGTCTCAGAAACCCAGGAGCAGATCCAGCGTGTCCCATGGGGTCTCTATAAGTCGTCAGTAACTCATGGCAATGAGCTCCATAGATCTTTTCATTTCTCTTGGGTAAATCCTTTTGAGTACAATGAATGGATCATATATGTGTGTGTGTGTGTGTTTTCTTAATTGAATAATGGCTATTGAATTAAAAATAAATAAAACTGCCAAACTTTTTCCCCAAACAACCCCACATTCCTTCCAGATAGGTATGAAAATTACAGTTTTTCCAGCATCCTAGTCAATATATTATATGGTTAGTCTTTTAAGCAATGTTTATCAGTTGTTTACATACCCTACATTTTTTTCACTATTTTACAGAAAATGTTTATTTACCAACAAATCCCAACCCCCAATCTGAGAGGCTGGTTGAGATTTAACCTTCACTTTCTATTTAAGAATTAAAAAGAACACGATAGGAAATATTTTCAGAGGTATGACTGAAACAATTACTTGTAACGCCTCATAAAAATATAAAGGGAACATTTCCACATTTGCTAGTTTTATGGGGGCAGATTTTATTAGGACAGATAATTGAAGATAAATTTGTGAGATCATTTTTTGTTGTTTTATGTGATATATAAGCAAAAAAAATGAGGAAGAAGAACTTCTCATAACAGAAGAAAGTGAGTCTGGATTCTAGTTCTTAATTCTTTAGCAAAGGAAGACTCTAGGGTCACGGACGATCAGAATTCTAGGAAGTTCCCAGCCTCCCCAAGACACTTCCTGCTGGGGAGATGGGGCATCCATCAGTCAGCGTTATCTGAGCCAATCTGTTTACCTCAGACTGTAAATCATCCCAGGGTATCTGAGCCAGGGACCCCTCTGAGATATCCAGTTCAACCTATAGACATTATCCATTTACAAGCTTTTTTTTTGGCTGAAATAAAAACCTTACACATTTCAGAAAGAAAAAAAAATGTGTTTACACAACCAAGTGATTTCACATCTGGTGAAATTCAAGCTGCCGATCTATAAAATCTGCTCTAAAGGGTACTGCTCAGAAAATACTGCAACATTTTTTTGTAATATATTATTGTAAAAGAAGCTGAAATAAACTGGATATTTTTATATTTTAGTGACTAGCCCACCTCCTTAACAGTTTAAAAATTCACTTCTCTGAGATAGCAAAACTTGTTTAAATTATTTTTATCACATAGAATTATTGTAAGATGTATTTTATAATATAATATATTGATTATCATATAAAATAGTTCTTATTAGTAGTTTCAATAATTGTTATAATGATGGATTTATAAAGGATGGAAATCTAATGGCAATAGATCAACTAGGTAGCTGGGAAGCCACAAACAGTAAAGATAAAATAGATTTATTGTTGGTTTGGGTTAATTACATTTCAGATATCGATTTAGGGAATAGGTCTACATTTGAAGTAATGTGTATGCTGATATGAATAAAATCACAATCACAATAACAAAAAAATTCAGGAGAAAATAGGCATTTTAATAATATATCCTTGTATATATTGGGAAAAAGCCTAATATTTGAAAGCAATAAGCCTACGTAAAATTAACTTTCCTTTATTATCTTCATAACGAGTGTCCTGATTATAGGTAAAATATTTCTAGGATCGGTGGCTAATTTCACCCTTGTCTACCCCCAGGTTGTGATGAATGGAGAAAGCAGCCTCATCAGGCTACAAATACTGTCTTCCCAAACCTGTATGCTTTTATTATATGGACTTTTAACAAGATTTTCCCACTGAGGAGTATACAAACTAATCATTTGGTAAGGTAATAATTTTCTAATATTTTTGATGGTTTAAATATAAAGAGCTTAATTATAAGGAAAATTCAAATTCAAAGGATACACAAAGGACAACAGATCAAATAACTCCATAGTTTGCAAAAACTAGGAAAGGGACTTAAATTGGACAAGATCAAATCACTCAGGCATGAGAGATCTACATATGTACTTTTGCCCTATAGGTAATGTTCAGCTTGTAAAGTTAAAATATAATTTTCTGAATAAGTAAAAACAGTGGACATTGACTTTATATGCCTTTACTTATTCCTTCCAAAATTCACATTGTGTATCAACTATGTACCAGGTACTGTGTGACTCAATGTAGAAATCTCAGTGAACAAAACACAACCCTTTGTTTGTAGAAAGAGACAGAGATTAGGACAATACGCCATTGAAACCAAGTCCATGAATTCTACACGGAAAAACATCTGGGTTTGACAAGTGTTTGGGGGGTGTTTTATTGATGCTGTTTAAAACATACATCCTGAGAAACAAGACTGGAAAAGGGGACTTGGAATTTGTAAGGACGCAAACACATATTTGTCTCTGGAATTGTTATTCAGACTTTATGGCTTATCTTCGGATAGATTAATTTTCTAATCATCAAGAGTGCAAATTGCCAAAACAGCAAAATCTTTATAACCATTTGATCTATACTAAAAATGTCACTAGGTGTGCTTCATAACAATCAGAGATCTATAGCCAGCCCTAATATATAGGACGAGTTGTAAAGTACTGGAAGTTAACTTCTCGTACTTCATTTTGGAACTCTGGTGAGAAATCGCCATGAAGGCCTGGTGGCTCACAGATTAAGCACTCTGCTGCTAATGGCAAGGTTCACAGTTTGAGCCCACCTATCACCTGCAAGGAAGACCTGCCTGGTGAGGTGCTTCCCTTAAGATCACAGCCAAGAAGACCCTGGGAAACAAATCTACTATGTCGCATGGGACCCGAAGGCATCAAAAGAATCTCATGGTCCTGAATGATAACAGAATGCTTTAGAAGAATATATTCAGCTAAGAAGCAGTCCTGGTGGCCAACAGTTATGCTCTTAGCTGTTAGCCCAAAGCCCTGTGGTCTGAACCGACCAGGTGCTCTATTGAAGAGCTGGGAGAGGCGGGGGCAGGCAGGAGGGGGGAGCCCCTCAGGATCTACTCCCATAAAACTCGCTGGGGCTCTGAGAAGCCATGAAGCTTGTCCACGTGGACACTCTGCAAAGAGAGGCAAGGAACAAATAGCAATATCCCTCATTGTATTTTAAATAGGAATCAAAGTGGTTTGAAGAATATTCTGAAGGTTTGCGAGGGTGAAAAGTGAGCTCCACTTAGACTATTTAAAGTTTGTCTTTCAAAATGTCTTGAGAATGATGATGGCGGCTAATATACTACAAATGTGCTTGACACAATGGATGGATGGATGGCTTGTGATAAGAGTTGTACGAGCTCCCAATATAATGATTTTACAAAGAAAAAAAAGATGAAAAAAAATAAAGTTTGTCTTTCAAAATGGCTGTGAGAATGTGTGTGTGTGGGGGGGTGGGCAGTGGGGCGGCAGGGGCTGTGTAGAGGCTTCCAGCACAAAATGACTATCACAACTTCACAGCCTGAATTACTGTCTAAAAGAATACTAAGTCATAAAATGATTCAGGCAACTTGGATGAGCAAAAGGGCAGTCGGTCTTGGAGAATGAGGAGGCAAAGACCTTGTATCCATTTGTGAAGTAGGGGTATCTTTTGACATATTTTTAATCACAGATCATTCAGATGAGGATGCCATTTCCAAGTTCTAGAAAGCAGGAGAATTGAATAAAATGATGGTGTCAAGAAAATATGTCAATTTTATCTTACTCTTTATAATAATAGCCACAACACAACAGTGGACATAAGACACCAATGCTAATAATTCTGAATTCCATCCAAACAACTGTGACTATATGACGCATCTCTTTGAACCAGTTAACTGCTGTCTTCCTTGCTTGGTTTCGTCATATTACTGTCTAATTGAGCATTCCCAATCCAATAAGGGGCACACCAGGCCCAAACAGACCTTCACTAGGCCCTGGATGGCAGAGGTTTTGTATCACTTCCAAATTTTCAATTAGACCCTAATTAGAACATGCCTCATTTAAAGCTACAGGAATCCCGGCTTTGTCAACACTGCTGGACCATAACATGTCCATCTTAATTAGATCTGCTTAGCTGTGGGCCCAGCTCACATTGGGCGCCCAGGCTCTGTTAGGGACTGCGCATCTGTTTGGCAGCTGCTGTTGTGGATGAACCTTATTCATCAAGCTGTAGGGAGTGTGTTCACTTACCTCACTCTCCCGGGATGCTGGGCTTTTTGATACCCCATAGCTCCCTATAATCACCCATGTAATGTAGCTCACTAATCACTGGCCATCCCTTGAATAGAAAGCTCAGCTGCTCCGGGCCTACATTAAGAAGCGACGTGAGCCTGTCTTGCTCTACCAATCAATACTTTCCTACCTGATGATTTCAAGTTTTTTGTTTTCCTGGCTATTGATTTGTTCTTGCCATGTATTCTGTTGGTCTGTGTTTCAACAATTCAATAGATGATAAACATTGCCAGGCATTTTCTGAAAATCCATTTGCAGATCTAGTGGGTACGTGTTATCAATTCTATTGCCATGAAAAACAAATACAAACAACAAGAAACCATTTGCAAAATTTGGCCAAAGTGAGCGATGACATCCTTAGGATATTTCCACCGTGATACTTGGGCTACTTGTTTCCAGAATCCTCCCAAAGAAAATGTCTGTATTGATTTTATTTTAATTTTTCCTGTCATTGTGATATCAAGCTTGCTTCATGATGAATGACTTATACACTGTTGGGATACTCTCATTACTCTACTTTGTATCAGGTCAGTTTTCTGATATCTGAATTCCTGCTGGTCATTGCCATCTTTATCTGCAGCTAATGGAACTTCTCCTTCTGTTTGGAACGTCGTTGTGGAATATCAGATTTCCCAGGATTAGCCAGAAGAACTGTCTTCACCTTTTGGTTTTTTTGCTAAGCTCGTAAACTTAGGTGGTCTTAAGAGGTATTCTAGAAAGGCCTTGAACTATTCCATAGGTATGCAGCAAAATCAAATTAAAAATCCTAAAATTGATGGAAACAATATCTATGTCTATAAATTAAACCCTATTTTATGTTTAGCGCAACACTATTTTAGTTGAAGTGCTATTAAATCTATATTGTAAGACCTGTGAAAGGAAGCCAGAAACTGTATAAGTCAACCCGTAGAAAAGGAAAAGTCAAAGAATTTTCACTAACACAGAGTCACAGATAATGGTAGCACTTCGCCATGGAAAGACCTGGAAAGACCCTTTAGCTCTCAAAGGTTTCCTTGTATAAAATCGGTTTCATTCTTGTAAGGGGAAGTAAACCGCTCTTTTGGCATAAAATCCATTTCTTACTACAACAGTACTAAGAGACATCCATCGTGTTCATCATGCAAATAGGCAAATAGAGAATTAGATCCAGTAGACACATCTTGTACTTATTCAGAGAAAGAACAAGAGATAACAGTAACACATACTGAGTTCTTAACCTGGGTTAGCTTCCGCTTCAGTATTTGGGGTATGTTAACTTTATATAAATAAACCCACTATAAGGTATGTATTGCTCTTTTATACAACTGAATACACCTGATACTTCAATTTTTAAAATGAGAACACAGTAAGTAGAATGAAGTAGACTTTAATAGATTGAGCGTAGACTCTTTCATCAGGTAACTTGAAGAGGGCCCAAATTTAAAAGCATCATCCTATTCAAAAACTTTCATCCCTACTTTTAGTGTGCAACCTCTCATGTGATTTTAAGTCTGAAGGATTTTCTGCAGAAAAGGGATTTATTGTATGAATCCCAGAAAATTGTATTCTCTCTTTCAAGTGCTTTGGTAACTCTCTTCTAAAACTTTAAATCCCTTTCCAAGTAGCTCAAATACAAAGGGTTGTCAGATTCTCTTTCTTCTTTTCCTCTATATTTTCTTTATTTTTCCATTGTTTTTGAGAATATGTCCATCCAACAGTGTCTACATGTACAATTTGGTGGCATGGTTAATATTGTTTGATTTGAGCATATCCCTCCTCCTCCTTTTGAGTTGAGCCTCTCTCATTAACATAAGTTGACTACTCTCCACTTTTTATGCATGCCATTGGCAATTTTTTCCCATACAGACAGTTCTGAAAATAGCATACCACTCAAGGTACACCGATATATATTTTTTCAAATTAGTTAAGTTAAAATAAGGTGCCTGACCCAAGCTACTATATTTTCAATGGCCTCATCTGCATGTGGAAGTTGGACATTCAATAAGGAAGACCGAACAATCATTGGTATGTTTGAATTATGGTGCCCGTGAAGGCTACTGAGAGTACTCCCGGCTGCCCAGAGAACACACACAGCAGTGTTGGAAGAAGCATGGCCAGGGTGTTCTTTGGAGGCAAGGATGGAGAGACTTCATCTCACTCACTTCTTGACAGGAGAGACAAGTCCCCGGAGAAGGACATCATGCTTAATAAAGTGGAGGGACAGCAAAAAAAAAACCAAACAAACAACAACACAAAATCAGAAAGGCCTCCAAGGAGTTAGACTGACACAGTGGCTACAACAATGGGCCCAGACATAGGAACAATGAGGAGAAGGATGTAAGACTGGGTATCGGTTGGTTCTGCTGTACATAGGATGGCTATGAGGAGGAACCAACTTGATGGATCTTAACAACAACAACAACAACAACAACAAAACAACAACAGCCTAGATGGTTAATCTTTTGAAGACGAAGGGTCACATCGAGACAAATAAAAAGTCCGAAGGCCATTATTTAGATGAAATAATGTCCTCCTTTCTTTTTCCCCAAACTCTGACAACACAATCATTACAAATTTTGGGAAAAAAAAGATAACCTCACATGTTGCTATACCACAAAATAGTTAACAAAAACTAGTAAGAAAGATTAAACTTACTTTCATGGGGCATCCTCCTCAATATAGCAGTCATGTATTGGCTATTTAGGGTTACATTAGAAAACTTAGCCCGTTAGGAGGAGATACGGAAAAGAGTAAAAGAACATGTGATATTTAGAACTAGGCATCTGAAGTCCACAAGCAGCACTTGAACAGGCCAGCTCTTCCTGTCGTCCTGGGACCCACAGTTAGGATGAGAAACAATCTCAACGTGAGCTTGTAGGATGATGCCAGAGACGACTTTGGGTTTCAAATGAATATTAAAAGCGTGGATTGCCCTACGATGTCTTGCTACTTCTTGCTCAGTCTCATACTCCTCAATAAAAGGATGATCTTGGAACTATGACATCTTTACTTGAATTTGGTGATGGATTTCTGAAATCCTCATTATTGTATTCTCCATTTCAATTTCTGGACGATGACGTTCCAATGAGAAGAAGCAAATGTGATACTCTGCACCGCGCTGCACTCTAAAGAGTTTGTTCACAGTAACAGGAGAGCTGTCGTCCATGTTGGCCATTAAGGAGAAAGCAGGGGTAGGGATACAGGGGCAGCAACTTGTGGAACTGATTTTCTTTGCTTCCATTTTTCTTTGAGATTGAGGCTGAAGATGGCATGAAGTATTGAAATCCGAGGAACTAACCTAACCATTTAGATTTCTGAAGGGCAAGAAGAATTATATAAGGACTCTGCTTTAGTGGATGCTGCCTAGCCATTGGGTAGCTCTGAAAGACAAGATGACGCAAAGGGAGCTCCATTCAAGCAAGATGTCTAAGACTGTTTCTGTGAGGGTGGGTGGGATCAGGGGGGGAAATGAGGAGACTGGTGTAATAAATCAAGAGATTATGGCGACTGGTCACATAAACTAGGGTGTCACCAGTGGAAGTGGTTACGATGATGAAAATCTGTCTATACTGTATATTGGAATTAGGATTTCAGTTCTTACATGAACAGGGTCATTAAAATATGCATAAACATGCCTCTGCAATTAGTGGATAGCTGCGGAGATGTTGTGTTATTCATCCATTTGTCTTAGACTCATTAGGATGCCTTCAAAGAAAAGCCGAATCCAAACAGTGGCTTCTGAAGGGATCTGCTGGGTCAGGTCATTCATGGCAGAAAGGTCAGTTCAGAAGGGCATGGCAACCGTTTTCTTTGTGTGTGCTGTAATTCCAAAGGGTAATCTTGATAGATTTTCCCTGAAGATTGATCACGGGGGCCGATGGTGAAGTTTAATAAAATGTAAGATGCATTTGTGAGAGAGGAAAACAAAAAACAAGAAGGTGGTGCTGGGGAATGTGTTCTCTACCAAATAATGCACCTGTTCATTTTTCAAGGGGAGCAAGGGCTGCCCTAAGAGAATTTCATTAGTAAACCTACCCAGTCCTCCCTACAGCCTTGATCTTGCCACTTCAGATGACTTTTGCTCCCCAAACTTAAATAACATTGAACAGGAATACAATTTGACACCCTTCAGAATGCCCCAAACTGCCATTTTTTACGTGGTGAAAATCGAAGAGTGCAGAATCCATTAAGGAAGAGTTCAAGAGATGGAAATGCTGTCATCAGAAGTGTCAATTAGCGGAACATATTTCACAAGGGCAGAAAGCTACATCCTACTTTGGTAGCTACTGACACCTTAGAGCAAGTTAGAATCTAAAGTGCAGTAATTCATCTCCTCCCATCCCGAGGAAAGAATACCCTGTTTCCCTGAAAATAATACAGTGTCTTATATTAATTTTTGCTCCTAAAGATGTGCTAGGTCTTATTTTCAGGGGATGTCTTATTTTTCCATGAAGAAAAATATGGTACACATTTATTGTTTATTGTTTTATTAAAAGAGACCTCACACTTCCTGTCTGCTCCGGCTGCGCTGAGGCCAACCGTGAGGTGCATGGTGGCGCCTGCCGCTACAGTCCAGAGTTATGGTAGCTTGGGAGGGCCTTATTTTCGGGGAGGTCTTATTTTGGGGGGGATGCCTTAGATTTCAGCGAGAGGCAAAACTGTAAGTAGGTCTGATTTTCGGGGGATGTCTTACTTTTGGGGAAACTGGGTAGTAATGGAAACTGAAAGGCATCTGCAAAGTATTCACTCACTGTCGTTGAGACGATGAGCCCTGGGGCACAGAGGAAAGCGTTAGGCTGTTATCCTCAAGGTTCAAGACCATCAACGGTCTCTGAGGAAGACAGACTTTCTACTCCAGTAAATATTTAGAGTTTTAAAAACACAGAGCCAATTCTACCCTGTCCTCTAGGGATGATAGAAGTTGGCATCGATGTGCAGGTAGTAAATGGATTTGTGTTGTTTTTGTTTTTTACTTTTTTTGAGTCATTGAGCCAATTCTGAGACATAGAGACCCTACAGAACAGACTAGAACTGCCCCTGTGAGTTTGTGAGAACTATACTGTCCATGGTAGTCCAAAGCCTCCTTTTCCTCCAATGGAGCAGTTCATGGTTTCAAACTGTGGACCTTGTAGTTTGGAGACAACATGAAACCATTATCTTGCCAGGGCTCCCAAGGAAAGTATCTGTCCAATAAAGTAATGGAGGAGACCACCTCCACAACCCTGAGGGGAGAAGAATCAGATGGTGCCTGTCTACTCCTACCACCTGCTCTGAAGAGGATCCTGGGTAGAGTGGGAGAAAAATATGGAAATAATTTAAAACCATAAAAGAGATGAGGCTTACTGGTCAGATAGAGACTGTAGGGAACCCACAGACTATAACCTTTAGTCACCATTCATGTCTAGAACTGACCTGAGCCCCGTGCTAGCATAATCAGCCATATAGGGGAGCATTGACCCCACACAGTTTTCAGAGGGCCAGGAAGAAGGCACCACCGTGGGGAGGAGAGGGAAGTGGTGATGGCACAGCAGGGGAGTGGCCTGGGTGACTTGCACAGAATGTTGTTGAAGGTGACATTGATGATATGGTTAGTAAACTTCCACCAGGCTCCCAATAAAAGGTTCAAGAATAACACAATTAGACGTTCTATTTTATTTTTTAAAATAAGTGGATAGACTTAGATGGATAAATGTTCAGAGACAATAGTTTCAAATACCGATATAGTTGTTTAATGAAAATTTCTGTGATTTTTAGTAATACTTCTTAATTTAGCATTTTATGTTATGGAGCCAGTTAAGACTCATGGCTTCATAGAGATTTTAATGGCGATGATTATCCTGAAATAGATCACCATGCCTTTCTCTCTAATTGCCCCTGGGTGGATGTCAATGCTTCTGCTACTAGTTGAATGCTTAATCATGCATGCCACCTGGGTGGTATTTTATAATTATGGTGAGCGTGCTATTGTGATTAAAGTAAAAAGAAAAGTATCCATCATATATTTAATTTGTCAGTTTTTTAATGGAGGTTTAGAAAAACTTGCCACTTCTTATATGTTTTAAGGGTTTTTGTTGTTATGGTTCTAACCTAAATATTCACTATATTGTATTGATTTTCTTTACAGCTGTAACTATTATTTTATTTTATGCACAGGTCCATGGTACACTGAGTCTAAGAGATTTTTAAAATATCTTCTTTAAGATCAACATCTTGTGTAGGCTCTCACCCATTATATTGTGAGGTGGGCCCTGGAGACATTAACGTTCCCTGTTTTCTTGTTCATTCACTAGAAGTTGCGGACTGAAGTTTAGCAAGAACTGCAGAGGATGAGCTCTGCGGTGTTTTCCTTTGAAATGAAAATACAATTCTAACAACCTAGAAGAGTATGAGAAACCAAGTGAATTTGGACAGAAAGGAAGATCTCCTTCAACTTAAAATGCAATCGTGCTTCCCATAAGATATCGTTGTTTCTTTGTTCATCCACTGATGAAAACAGAGAAGGAAAAGGGTTTTTTATTTGGAAATGATCATTCTCAATGCCATGTGTTCATATCACACTCGATTGACTATATACACTAAACTCAAGCCACGCGTTCCACATTTTAATGGCCCTATGTTACTAACAAAATCAAAGCAAAACAAGCCATCGGTTGCTTTGAGTCAGTGCTAACTCATGGCGATTTCGTGTGTTCCAGAGGAAAAATGACTTTCCTAGGGTTTCCTTGGCATCATTCTGGAAGCACATTACCAGGTTATTTTTGTTTGCAGCACTCATGGGTGGGGTTGAACTGTTAGCGTTACCAGTAATAGTCAAGTGCAAACCCTTAGTGGCACCAAGGGACATTGTTTCTATAGGTTGTTAGGTGTCATTAGTTAGTTCTGATCCATAGCGATCCTGTGGTTAACACAATGAAGTACTGCCAAGTCCCACTCCATCCTTCCAATTGTTAGAGCCCTGTGCTGCAGTCACTGTATAAACCCATTGGGTTGAGGGTCTTCCTCTCTTTCACTGTCTTTCTGTTTGCCAAGCGTGATGTCTTTCTCCAGGGACTGGTCTCTCCTGACATGTTCAAAGTCTATCAGATGAAGCCTCACCATCCTTGTCTCTAAGGAGCATTCTGGCTGCTCTTCTTCCAAGACACATCTGTTTGTTCTTTTGAGAGTCCGCAGTACTTTTAATATTCTTCTCCAGCACGGTGATTCAAACACATCGCTTCTTCGTCAGTCTTCCTTGTGCAATGTCCAACTTTCACATTCGTGTGAGGTGATTTAAAAGACCATGGTTTGGGTCCAGAGCACCTTCATCCTCAGAGTAATAGCCTGGCTTTTCAACACTTGAAAGAAGGCTTGTGCAGCAGATTTCCCCAAATGCAACATGTCTTATGATCTCTTAGGCAGCATGAATTCATTTTTATGCACTTCCTCACTTCCTCTCACGCCATGCACAAGAATTTGTTGAGCACTACCTTGTCTTAGGTATGGTGCTAAAGCAAAGGATAGATGCTTCCCTAAAGAGGCCCCCAGATTAAGGCTTGACACAACCCCTTTTCAGTACTACGTTAGGAACATCAGTACTGTATTAGGAACATCAACCACCCAAACTCGTCATTGAAAACCAACCAGCACAAATTGGTGTTAAGTGGCATGTTTTTACTGAGTATTCCTGAAGAGCATAAACGGAAGGAAGTAGATCTACTCTAGAAGGTCAAGGGAGCCATGCAAAGATATTGTCAGCAGCTTGAAATGAGTCCCCGGGATTATAGGATAAGAAGGCATCACAGAGACTAGAAAAATAGAGGGCAGAGACATTAACCCTGTTCCTGATGAATGCTCGCTTGTGCCAGCAAAGAAAACGAGGTCAGTGAGTGCGAATGGGATCATCCAAAAGGCCGTTCCCATCTCTAGCAAATACAGCTCAGAGTGCATTCCCTATTTACCCAGAGCTGGCTAGTAATAGTGACAATTTGGTGTTGTATTTGTCCATTTGCCTGTCAGATTTCTCTGGGCCCTCTGTGAGTCCCTCAGCCACGCCATGTCAGATGAGATTGACATCAGATGGCGACTTCATCAATCTTTCCAAAAGGAAAAAAAAATAGAAAAAATGATGCAAAAGTAGTATATTAAATACAAGTATCACTGGTTTATAAGAAATTGTAAAAGCAAACACAAAAACCAATTGTTCACGCCTTCTAAATTTACAATTTTTTTCTTTTAAAAGTTGCTCAAAAAAAGAAAGAAAAAAAATGTTGCTCAAATGCTGGGAAATGAGATATGTACAAAACTTTAAATAAATCTGTTTTCGAGTGTTCTTCACTCATAATTTACAAATCCTGATGTGTCTGTCAGATTTATAAATCCTACTGTTAATATAATATGTTCATGCTGAAAATTCTCATGATTTAAATTGCAGTATAATTTCTCTCTGAAATGGTATGTGTGTACTAATTTCCAGTTAACTCATGAAATAAATGCATTAGTTTATTTAACATTCATATCCACAAATAAGGATCTATGCATGTATCTATGTGTGTGTTTACTTATTCTAACATCAATTTTGAATTGACACAGATGTTGACTGCTAATCACCATTGTAAACAGCTGCATAGTGTCATCAATAAGGTGAAAATTATGCTGCTATTCAATGAAAAAATCCATTATTTGTGTTTATAAACAATATTTAAAAATTTTTGAAATGCCTTCATCATAACTATTTAGAGGATTAACCTTAAAGAAATCCAAGTTTCCCTTTTGTAGAGAAAGCCAAGACATACTTGTAGCGGGCAAGCAGCATGGAATAGCAGAGGGAGTTCAAATACCAAATCCTGTATTTTCCTTAACCATTATTGCAGAAGGATGGCCCACGGTAGTGTTAATCTGTTTATGGCTTTAGTAAATCCCCAAGCATTTGCCCAACCACCATAATTCTTCTGAGAAAACATGTTTTCACAAAGATTGCCCATGGATAACAAGTACAGTGCTCACTCAGAAATTATTTTTTAACTGTGAAATTCTAACAGATGTGGCATCAATAACGGGACGAGTGGAGAACACCAGTACTTGAATGGAAAAGGCAGGACATTGTGCCCCTCTCTTAGTTTGCCCTCCCCTTGACCACAAGCCTTAAATGAAGATCAATTTCAAAGTTTCCTCACTCTGACAATGAGGTAACAATACCTGTCCTAATCACCTCTGCAAAAATCCAGTAAATCAATTCTGTAAATATTTATTTTGTGCCTATGATCTGCTCAGCCTGGGAAACGTGTGGTTCCGTGGTACAATTCTTCCCTTCCATGCAGGATTTGATTTCCCGCCGGTCAACTTCATGCACAGTAGTCGCCGGTCTGCCATCAGTGGGTTCCTGTTGCTTTTTTTAAAAATCATTTTATCGCCGGCTCGTAAAATTCTTATCACAATCCATACATCCATCCATTGTGTCAAGCACATTTGTACATTTGTTGCCATCATCATTCTCAAAACATTTACCTTCTACTTGAGCCCTTAATATCAGCTCCTCATTTTTCCCCCTCCCTCCCCACTCCCTCCTCTCTCATGAACCCTTCATAATTCATAAATTATTATTGTTTTGTGTTCCTGTTGCTTGGATGAGTCCGAGCTTGCAGAGAAAGAGGACCTACCTTGTGACTCACCACAAACCAGTCTGCTTCTATCAGACACATCCTACTGGAAGTTGCCATGAGGTGGGGCTGACTAGAGGGCAATGAACACCACCACCACCTGTGGGGCACTGGGCAGTCACCAACACAACCGTGAGACGATCCCTGTTGTACTATAGGAAGAGATACAACTCATACAGAAGGGATATACCACATACAAATATATATTAGCAATATAAAATATATGCATTAGACCATGCAGAATAATGGTGGTATTTGAATGGGAGAGTTGGTACTTTCTGTACTTTGAAAGCCAGGGGGCGAAATATCACCGAGAAGTGACAGTAAAATGGACACTTCAGTGACGAGACCCTGTTCCAGAGGAAGATTTCTCAGGAGGAGGAAACAACTGCCAAGGCCCTGAGAGAGTCTCCCAGTGAACGTGAAAGGAGACGGCAAGTTAGTGCATGGAGAACCTAAGAGCTGACAACGGTAGACAAGCCCAGAGAGCCCCAACAGAGCCATCACCTTATGCATAAAGCCCCTTGTAGGGTGACCTAGCAGGTGTGTGTGCTCAATGGAAACACCACTGAGTTGGAAGCATGCTCTATCTTCTGACTTAGGCTTCTGTGAATACTGTTTCATAGAGAAGGACTCTCAAAACTGCCATAAGCAAATATGAAGATACGAGAGGCTGATATCACAGTTATTAGAATGAGAGGGAATGGGGGCTTGGGATCATGTGATATTGGTGGAAAAAGACAGAGTAGACCCATGGAGAACCCACTAGAGACAGATATGATGAGGCCGTAAGTTTGATTATTCCTCCTAGCACTTGGATCAGAGGTTCTCAACTTGTGGGTCACGACCCCTTTGGGGTGGTTGAACAAGGCTTTCACAGGGGTTTCCCAGTTTGTAACAGTAGCAAAATGACAGTTATGAAGTAGCAACAAACTAATTTTATGGTTGGGAGTCACCACAACATGAGGAGCTGTGTTAAAGAGTCACCGCATTAGGAAGGTTGAGAACCACTGCCTTAGATAAATCAATTAAGAATGTCTGTGTAGATTCAAAAAAGTCTAAACTTCCCAATATATTTATAAAATCATTTTCACCATCACAATGGTATTTATATAAAATTAGAAACTTCACGTTTATAGGTCACAGCTCCCTGAATTAAATTTCATAAAATATTAACTGAATAGCTTGATTCGTTAATTTGAATAGAACTCCTCAAATGACTTAATGCAATATCCCTACATATTATTTTATGTTATGTCCTACACCCTACAGGAGGGAACTATTTCCTATAGTCCACTTTGGAAAGGGTACTAAACACTTATAAATCAAGTCATTGCAATGCATCAAAGCATTTTTGAAAGGTTAAAGAAAATATCTTAAATTTTAGCATATTCTCTGGTTAGAATATCATAGATATATTGACATGATAAATAATGAAGAAGGTTTCAAGGACTTTCAGTTATTTGATAATATTAGCAAAAATGAAAATTATGAAACATATGAAGGGACTTAAAGAGGAAATCCAACAGGAGTTTTCCGGTACCTAGTGGCTTCCCATAGAGACCACTGGAAAAAGTGTTGGTCTTCCTAGAAAACCACAAAGATGATTTTTAAAAAGTTCTTTAAAGGCAGAATTGTTTTGCTTGTCTTTTCTGGCTTATTGTGTGATTCTGATATGGTAGGAAGTTAGATTTGATCATACCTTTTAAGGACAGCCTTAAGTAATTCTTCTATGTGGGAGCGCTAGTTTAAAGGTGGAGAAGATTGATGTGAAGGCCAAATCCAACACTGTCATTGTTACCTGCTATCGAGTTGGCTCTGACAACAGTGACCCTGTGCACAACAGAACGAAACACTGCACGGGCCTGCGCCTCCTCACAATTGTTCCCATGCCCGAGCCCATGGATGCAGCCACTGGGTCAACCCATCTTGTTGAGGGCTTGCCTCTTTTTTGCCACCCTTCCACTTTACCATCATGCCCTTCTCTATCATGCCCTTCTCCAGGGACTGGTCTCTACTGAGAATAAGCCCAAAGGATTTGAGAGGAAGTCTTGCCACCAAAGAGCACGTTTGACATACGTCTTCCAATACAGAGCTATTTATCCTTTTTGCGGTCCATGGTACTTTCCCTCTTCTTCTCCAGCACCACAATGCAAATGCAAAATCAAACACTGCTCCTGATTATCTGCATGACGACAGTGACGATCGTTAAATTCTCTGAGCCTCCCTTTCCTCTTCTGTAAAGAGGAATATTGTGGTAATCAACTGAGTGAATTTATGCTTAATGAATTGCACACATATATAGAACAAAAATGCTACAAGCTGCTATTATTCAATTTACACATAAATGATCAACAAAGATGTAGCATAGGAATTTTTAAGGACGTTATCTGAGTCACTATAGTAGCTAAGTTCAGGTTACAGTGTAGCTGCTGCTCTTTAGAAATATTTAACTTTGGGGGCATTACTTTCTTTGAGAGAAAGATCATATATATAATTAAATGAGAAGTGGCTTAATGTGCTCAAATGTGATAGAAGCAACTGAGACTAAATAAATAGTTAAAAATAGATGAATATGCTGTGCTGTAACAAATGAATGATTTCTCATAAAAATAGACAATTAGGTATAAATTTCTTTCTACTAAATAAAAAAAACAAACCCCCAAAGGCTTAACAGCGTCATGCATGTTGCAGAAAACAAACCAGTCATTACAAAGTAGCTTGTGTTTTAGGACTAACAGATTTTATTTTAAAATGAAACAGAGCTCCTGAGGTCTTCCACATTACCATCTTACTCAAGTCCTGCAAGCATCCAATGGCCATTAATCAGTACTCTGGAACGGAAGATGGATTTCACAAAATAAATTTTAAAAATATGGCTGAAGAACAGAAAACTATGTAATGTACTATGTCCTGCAGTGATAAATCACCATTTGCTACATGTGTGTGTGTGTGTGTCAAGTAATAAATTTTATACTCCAGGTAAAGAAGAAAGCCGAGGTCCCGTGATCCATTCTGGAGTCCTCCCCAACCTTTAGCGAAGGGCTCATTCTTTGGAAATGATTCATATGACAAAAGAAAGCCAACAGACATGGTCTGCTTCTTTTCAAGTCCAGTTGACAATGCAACCGGACAGCGGAAATTGCACAACACGCTGCAAAGCAGTGTCATGAGGCTGATCAGGTTCCCCTCTCCTTTGGTATACTAGGATGCTTTACCTTTCCTACGTCACAGAAGTCGACAGAGCAAGTAAAAGCCAAACTTTGTTCTTCGCTTAGATTGTTTGCATAAAGAAAAACTTTTAGCCAACTACACTTAGCATTTTATAAAACAAAATATTCTATATGGATTGATGATGTTGCAGTTTTCATCAAAGGATGATGGATTTGTTACCAAAATATGTCCTTATAAGTGAAAGCTCCTTATGAAAACAGTTAAGAATATTTCCGACTATGGAGTTAGAGCTATCACAGATTTACTTTCAGGGCGAGTATCTCATAATAATAACATATTAATACATATTGGCTCCCTTAGAGATACGCTCTATTTTTTTGTGTTGTCATCACTTAAAATTTATTAATTTATACAGATAGTTGACATCTTTAATAAGAAAATTTATAAGAATTTAATTCTAATTTCTTAGTGTACAACCTTAAATGTGAAAACACTCACTGCCAGAGTCCATTCTGACTCGCAGTGACCCTGCAGAGTAGAGCAGAGCTGTCCTGTGGGTTTCCCAAAGTGTAACCGGTTTTTAACGAGGACAGAAATCTCCATCTTTCTCCTGCAAAGTGGCTACTGGTTTCAAACCACTGACCTTGCTGTTAGCAGTACAGAACATACCCCACTGCATGGCCAATTTAAATGCTTCCAATCTGAAGACATTTTAAACATGTTTAGCATTATATTTTTAAAAATAGTGTCAGAATGTTTATTTAAAAAAAACGAGCAACAAGGCGTTATATTGATTGTAACATTTTAAAGAGATAGAGTAAAGCTCTAGTTGTATGCCACCTCGCTGCCACCCAGTCAATCTCTGACTAACAGTGCCTCTACGGCACAGAAGAGAAGTGCTTCTGTGGGTTTCCAAGACGGCAAGCCATTATGGGAGTGGAAAGTATCATCTTTCTCCTGATATCTATACCTATATGAGAAAATTATATCTACATAAATAAATCCATCAACAATATACTTTTATACGCAATCTGTTACTTTTAAACTCTGCAGGACAATAGAATTTTAGGCATAAAGGGACTAAAAAAGAACCCAATACTACTTTACTTATTGTATGATAATCTACTTTTTAAGAGGCTTTGAGGGTCTCCAGGGAACTTCCGTACCATTTTGTAATTATACCATTCCACTGTTAGTGAGCACTGTTAGTTACTGTCTTTTATAAAAATCTGCTTCCTCATTGTTTCTAGTTTTCTGTTGTGGACAATAAAAAATAAATTCGTGTTCTCCGCACACTGAAGTCAGTGTTGCTCAGGTCCCTCTCCCATTGTTCAAGCGACCGGCTCACTGACACCCCTTTCCTGGCTGCACTCCTGCAGGTCGAATGTCTAATGTGGTTCCATGCGCTCATGATACTTAACGGATTTCAGTGGAGCTTCCAGACTAAGACAGATTAGGAACAAAACCTGTCTCTCTGAGCAGTGGCATCACTAACCTGGCCCAGGGCACAGTGACCACACTGGGTGCCACTGTCCACAGGTGGACACCAAAATGGCTGTCCATTGTTTGGGGGAGAAATGTAACACTTTTAGATAAAAGTACCCTTATAGTTACTGCTACCAACAAGAACAGGTTGTAAAATGAACCTTTTAATTTGGATTTAGGTCAAAGTTTACACAGTAAATTGGTTTCCCTTTCAACAATTCAGATGCAATGTGCTCTGTCATATTGAACGCCATCCTCACAATGTGACATCATTCCTCCCACGTGTCTACTTGCCCTGGTTTTTCTGTCACAACTTGCCTTCTTTATTTTATCTGAGTAAATGCTATCATTTTGATATACTATCATTGATTATGCTAATGAGGGCATATGCTCTGACATGATTGCTCTTTTTATAGACCTCTTTATTGTTTGGCTGAAAACTGAGCCCTGGGGCCAGTTCAATTTCAGGTCTGTGGGGTGACTAAGTGCCATGTGTCAGGACTTCTGCCAGGCTCTTTTCTCCCAATAAGCCTGCTCTTTATGAATGTGAAATTTGTTCCATAGTTTCTATGACTCCATCCAGGTCCTCCTATAGCGATCATTTTCAGGGTGATCAGCAGGGGTAGCAGGGCACCATCCAGATCTTCTGGTGTCAGAATTCTGGAGACCAAAGTTTACGTGGTTCATTAGTCTTTGGGGGAAATTATTTCCTTGTATCTTTGATTCTCTTTATGCTTCTTTGCTTTTGGACAGGAAGAAACCAATAGTGGCCCCTTACAGAGCAGCTTCAGGAAGAGCAATTTTCAGAAACCCAGGTTATATGTATCACGATACCTACAAATTAGACCTTCTACTGTACATGAGTCAGAGCAGTCATTAATATTCAGTTACAATGGTCCCTGGAATCATGACATTTGTCCGGCCATGCTACAAGTATAGTCAGTTGTTTTGATTGCTATAGTCTCTGTTTTGTTTGGTTTTCTTTTGCTATAGCAACAATTGTATCATAAGTTGATTTTGTGAACCTGTATCAAAAACTTTGAGAATGAAGTAGTCATTAAAAGAAGATGAGAATTTTAAAGGGCTATTCCGTTCTTTATAACATGGTAATAATGTTGCAATTCCATATAGAAGATTTCACAAATTTTTCCCTCTCCCCTCCCCCACCAGAAAACAAATTTTTGTTAACATCCTTATTATTTAAGAAATATTTCATTGAACGTTTTCCAAACATGTTTATTACATATGATTCTATAATTAATGTTGATAGCACACATTACTAATGAGTCTGTGTACTCTGCTATGGGGAGAGTGCCATCTGGGTAGGGTGGGACATAACACCAAAAGTTATGGATGAGTGGCACCAACCCCAGTGATGCCACCGTTTCTGGGTCAACATCCAATAGGATCCCATGGAGCATGGGGTTGCCATGAGTCAGGGGCAGACTACATAATTTAACTAACATAACATAACATAACAAGCACAACAAAACATTACATAACATAACTAAGAAAAACATGCTTTATTTAGTGTCCATTAGATCGAAAGCATTATACTGAAACATTATTTGTGATTTTATTTATTGACATGCCTTTGTGGGGGCATCATAATTGACTCAATTTTATATATTAAGGAATTCCCCGTACAAAACGTACCCCAATAGTGCAATAGTTAAAGTGTTAGACTGTTAGCTGAAAGGCTAGTAGTTCAAACCCACCAGTTAGTTTCTCCAAGGGAGAAAGACAAGGTAGTCTGCTTGCATAAGGATTACAGCCTTGGACAATGTACAGATCTACTGTCTTAAAGGGGAGCTAGGTGACGGAATTGACTAGATTACCATGCTTTATGTTGTTTTAAACTTTTTAACATAAGATCATATGCAATTCCTATTATATTTCTCAGGATTTCATATTGTTGTTGTTGTTATTGTTGATAGGTACCACCCAGTCAGTTCCACCCCATAGCACCCCTATGCCCAACAGAACAAAACACTGCCCGGCCCTACACCATCCTCACAATTGTGCCTATGCCCGAACCAATTTTGGGAGCCATGGTGTCAATCCATCTCCTTATTCACTGCCCCTCTACTTCACCAAACATGATGTCCTTCTCCAGAGACCGGTCTCTCCTGGCAACATGTCCAAATTTTGTCAGACGAAGTCTCTCCATCCTTGCCTCTGAAGAGCACCCAGGCTACACTTCCTCTAAGAGAGATGTTTGCGCTTGCAGCAGTCCATGTTTCTTTCAATATTCTTCTCCGGCACAGTTCAAATGAATCTATTTTTCTTCGGCCTTCTTGATTCAATGTCCAGTGAGGGGATTTCCTAGGCATCTGGAAAATCTACCTCTGTTACATGACATGCATTACCTGGAATAAGTTTACAAGCCCTCACTGCTCGGGGTGACAAAATCTTACTCACCTTTAGGTGATTTCTACAAGAGGTGTGCAATTATCGAAACCGTGGTTAATGAGGTAGTCTAGAGAAATAGTGTAGACTGGTGAAATTAGTACTATTCATTTCAAAATCAGAAGCCTTTTAAAAATAGCTTGTCCTAGCTGTTATATTCCATACTGTACTTCCATATAAAACCATTTTAGCTTTAATAACTGTCCTGAACAAAAAACAAAACTGAATGGGGAAAAGAAATCATGATAGCAATTTTGAGATCTTCAGAAAATATTTTACACACATTTCTAAAAATGGAAATCAACTTTCTAGTGTTGAATATCAAGTTGTTGATTTTCTAATCCATTCCAGGGTATTTAGTTACACATTAAATTTGGGTTTGCATTTTTATGGTCTTGGAGATCATAATTTATTTGTACTAAATTATTCATTTTCTGAAAGCCATTTTAGTTCTTTCAAAATGTTTGGGGTTTCATCTCTATTAAAAACAATTGAGAAGGCATTTGTCAAGTGTATACATTTTTTTTTGTAGTAATGACAAAATAACACAAGAATACATACAATAGTAAAATTAGTAATTTAAAAGTACAACGAGATTTAAATAGAAAATCTAAATAAATTCATTTGCTTTGTTTCAATGATAGAACTTCTGTGTCTTTGGGTAGTAGGCAATGTGCTTTATATTATGACTTTATATTATGACAAATCTCTAGATTTATCCAAGTTCAACCAAATCTAGTCCTTTATTTACTTTGAAGAGAAGGCAACACATTGCCATTATTATCTTTTCCAGTGGTCAAACGAAATGAAAAGAAACATGCTATTTAATGAATGTGAATGCTGTATGACATGCAAATTTCGGCATTCATAAATAAAATTTTGCTAAAATATGTTCCATCTTTTTATCTGTATGTTGACTATGTCTACTTTCTTCTGGCAAATGCAAAACTGAGTAGTTGTGACCAAGACTTTATGATCCACAATGTCAACATTTATTATTATCTGGTACTAAGAAGAAAAAGCTTGCTAATCCCTCTGTAGACAAAAGAAATCTTGTTTTTATTAAAAGTTCAAAGATAGTTACTAAGCATACATCATTTTAATAATAGCAGAAAGAGAGTCAGCCTTAGAATTATAGACTTAGGTTACACTCCATGTGCTGTCTCTCACTGACTACATTCCCTCCACATGGTCTTTAGCTCCAGGTCTTGCATTCTGCATTTGTAAAATAATGACAGTGGATTATCAATAAGTACAGATGCTCCAAAGTTCTTCATTTTTATGCTCTGAAATGTGCTACACATATATAAACATACATAAAATTTTGTGTAGTATTGTAAAATCATACATGAATTATTACATGGTTCAAAGAGCTTTCTCAAGTTGAATAGAAAGCTTTAATAATAATGAAAATAAATCATCATTGATAATGTTATTTAGAGTGGGACTAAAATGTACATTTTCAAAATGCTTTGCTAATTTCACCAGTCTACACTATTTCTCTAGACTACCTCATTAACCATCATTTCGATAATTGCACACCTCTTGTAGAAATCACCTAAAGGTGGGTAAGATTTTGTCACCCCGAGCAGTGAGGGCTTGTAAACTTATTCCAGGCAATGCATGTCATGTAACAGAGGTAGATTTTCCAGATGCCTAGGAAATCCCCTCGCTGTGGAAAACCCTTTGGCATTTCCCGGAACCCTGGACCCACAAGAGTCTATCAGTTTCTCTCCTGTCTTGCACTTACTTCCTGACTAAAGCTTGTTGGTGATACCAAAGAAGCCTAACATTCTCAGACACTGAGATGGTGGGATCATGAGTCTGTTTGCGCGCTGACCTAATTTCAGAAGAAAAAAAATATGCTGCAGGTTTTAACAAGCCCTTATGACAGAGAGGAGGGTGATATTTAAGACCGGGCTTTTCCCAGAAAATCTAATATGAGCAATTGCTACATAAGTACCACAAATTAATCCTAACAGGGCAGGTAGATCGCTAACATGAATATTCTAGGCTTACTGTGGAACAATTAAGTGCTTGGGATGCAACATAAAAGGGATTGAGCAGATGGGAGAGCTGACAAAACCTCCAATTTACAGAGTATACACTTTTCAAGGGGAATCATTACACATATAACTTAAGGACGTATTTTTATGTCTTTTCTACTTCATCATATCTAGCATATCAGTAAATGCTCGGTAAGTAGTTGTGACAGAAACAAGCTGCGATGCAGATTACCATGACAGTAGTCTCAAGTAGCCTGGAAAATAAAACAAAACCAAGCAAATCAACAAAAACCCCTAAACAACACTAATGGCAATGTGTGGAGAATGGTCAAGCCTGCCATACTCCAATAAGCAATCATTCTGGTGGCTAGAAAACAAACATCAGCAAGCAATCTAGATGGAATGAACTAATGCACAGATACTTTTTGAATGTTAAGTATTTCCATGGTACGATTCTAGGTTCTATAGATAGATCAAGTAACTCAACACAGTCTTCAACCCCCTGGCTCTTATATTTAGGTGGGCATCAGGCTATAAATGGATAATAAAATAAAATGTTGTTAGAAAGTGATAGCACACTGTAGAAACAATAAAACGCAATAAGGAGACTAGGAAACACAGGGGAGCATTTAAGGTAGGTTGGGATACTGAAAATTACCCTGAGAGTTTTCATTCTTTGCTGCCATCATCTTGAATGTTTCCTTTTCTTTCTCTGTGCCCTGACTAGAGCCAATAAGCAGTCTGATTTCTAGGGCATGCAGTAAGTAAGTTGCTAGTACATCTTTCTTAACTATGAAACAAACGATGACTTCTCATCACAGTGCTTACAATAATCTACAAGTATTCACATGATCTGCATCCCACCCACAAGCCCCTTTGGTCTCTCCGACCACCAACACTTTGTTTTTCCACACAGTCCTCCGAGCTGCTCACATCATGTAGCCAACCCTCCTACACCTCAGGGCACCTGTGCATGCTATTTCCTCTGCCCGGGACACTGTGAGCACCTTGAACCTCCTAGACTCTGCAAAGCGCCACGTGGATGCAATCCCAACTCCATCACTACTAGCCTCCCGCTTTGGCCCGCTTGTATTTCTTCTCGGTGCTTCCATTTCCTCAGCTGTAAAACGCAGCTCTGGCCTAGATTGCAGGTTTATTGGGAAACTTTCATGCGTGAATGAATACAAACCAATTAAAATATGCCTGGACTATAATAAAGCAAGTAAGTATGCCCAGGTTTACAAAAGACACATTTTCTCCTCTTCGCCGGGGCTTTACCTGGACAGACCTACCTGGATGCTGTCCTTCACACTACGACACCTCATAGTCCCTGTTCTGCAGGTCCTTTTTACTTCGTAATGCAATCACAGTGAGTCAAAAGCAATCGATGGCATTGGCTTTTAATTTAATAAAATAGATCTAATTTCTGCTTAGTATTTATTTTAATTTTTAGTTGTTTAGTTAACCTGACAAACTATTGGAGGTTTGAGTGTTGGCTAATTTCTGTGATCTTAGTACAGTGTCTGGCTAAGAACAGACACTCTGAGAGTGTAAGTGAAGGTGCTAACATGCTGATTGACCAAGGAAGACTTGGAAATATTTCCAAATCTATTTGTTCTACAAGGCAAGATGATTCTGGAAAACACTACTTCCCTCGTTGCTGGTGACATCCAAATGATTGCTTCAAATTAGGACCAAAAGTTTGATTCACTGATCTTCTTCTACATTTAAACTTTGAATTAATAACATGTTTATTTTAAGTTAAGTAAACCAAGCTAGTTGTTTCAGAAGTCAAATTACATTTAATATATTGATGACTTATTTATTCAATGTATTATTGCTAGCATCATTTTCTGTCCCTAGAAAACAAAGCACTACAGAAACACAGGTTCCAGAGAGCCATGCCCTGTGGTTGTCAGCTGCTGCGGAGTCTATTGGGACTCCTGTACCCTTGTGATGGTCTGAACTTGATATTGATATGATACAGGAATTCACTGCTCAACATCTCAACCTACCAAGAAGTATACGGCAATGGCTATGCAAATAAGTTAAATTAAGGCCACAATGTCCTTAAGCTCCTTCTAAACATGTAAAATAACAAAAGGAACACATCATGGAGAATTACAATAAAAGTTGTGCAATTATTTTAAAGGTATCAACTCAACTGAGAAGTATTTGTCATATTTTATCCTTTTTCAAAACAGAACACTGTTTTATTAGTTAACAATCCATAAAGAATCTTATAAAATATAAGCTCTTAAATGAGCAGAAACTATAATAAAATGTAATTGAAGTCTACATCTATAAAGCTCAAAATCAATTAGAATGGTTAAGTTTCCCTTCAATAATTTAAAGCTTTTTAAATTTCTAATTCTATAGGAGATAAAATTATTCCAGTAACTTTTTTATGCTGCTTATTGTTTATTCATTTTTGAACTTTTATTAAGTAATCTTAAACCAACAAACCAGCAAATACACTTACGAAATTCAGGTATGAATTATACAGATAGCAATCTCTATCGCTGGCATTAAATTTTCTTTAACCTTTGTCAAACAGAGTTAATCATGTTTCCAAAACAGACTTACTTTCCTCTGAAGAACAATTCTCGGAAATTTTCCAACTTCATTTGTGACACTGTCTGTTTGCCTACTATTATATCGTTTTACCACACACAGCTCATTCACCTTGCACAAAATATGTCATCCATTTCTAACCCTTCTTGCCAGTAGATCACATTACCTAATTACCAGAGTCAGAGGCAACTGTATAGTTTCAAGTTTTGCTTTGGTTTTTAGTTTAATGGATTTCAATAAACCTCTGGAGCACCTTTGGTGGCTAAAGCATTAAGGCAGGTGTTTTATGAATGAAAGAAATAAAATAAAACAAATCAGTCTTTGTGCTAAAAGATCCTCCTCCCCTCCTTTGCTGAGTTAGTTACATAACAACATTATCTAGAAGGTAGTTGTCAGGATTATCTCATACAATAGTTGTTTTTTCTTGAGATAATAATCACAGTGCCAAATTTGAGCTACAAATGAAAAAAAATTAATGTAGGGTTTTGAACTCTTGTTGGCATTTGATAAATCGCAGCCATTTTAATGATCCGTGGAGCAAAACTAAGTACTGACAGAATGCTCTTTAGAAGTAAGAATGGGGAGACTTAACATGTTTCAGGAGAGACCAACTGAAAACTCATGGTCATAGCGTCGTTCAAGCTCGCAGTCACCCTGCTGGAAAACTGCTTCTGTGAGGTTCCCAGACCGTAATTCTTTAGGAGAGTAGAAAGCCTTGTCTTTCCTGCAGGACACTGGTGGTGTGGAATCACTGACCTAGCGGTTAGTTGCCCAACAAGGAGCTCGGAGCCCTTGTGATGGAATTCAACAACAAGAATACAGCTGTTTATTTGTTGGGTGTTTTTTGTTTGTTTGTTTGTTTTGCTTTTAATTTAATCCTATTTTGTAAAAAACATATAATGAAGGCACACAATTTTCATGAAATATATAAACTCTTGTGAAAGAAGACTGCCCTTGGAGTATGTTAGAAGGGGCCATGATGCAGAAAATAACATGTAAAAGTAAGGCAGCAGAAGCTAGAGTATTTGGAAGGATTCCAGAGTTCACTATAGAATGAAGAGGGTGAGTGGTAAGTGATAGTACAAGAGATGGACAGACAGGATTAGGGAACACATCCATGCATCCAAACCAAACTGTCAGAAAGCGAATTCTTACTCAAAGCAATGCTGTATGGGGTTTCCCAAACTGTAACTCTTTATAGGAACAGACAGCCTCATCTTTCTCCTGCAGAGTAACTGGTGGGTTTGAACTGTGACCCAAGGGCTAGGAGCCCAATGCCTCATCCAGAGTGCCGCCAAGGTTCCTGACGTCATAGATACAAAATTCACACTAACCGCCATAGAATCAATTCTGCCTTGTAAAGACCCTAGAGTGAAGGCCAGCATGCTTCTGTCGGTCTTGAGGAAGGGAGAAAGGCGTATCTTTCTCCCAAGGAGGAGCTGGCAGTGTTGACCCGCTGATCTTGCGGCCAGCACCTGAATGCATCACCCCAGAGTGCCTGACTTCCTAGATAGAGGCGCAACATGGCTCTAACAGGGGCACACTACTCCACAATATTTACGCGAATGCAAGAAAAATCACAATGCCATACCAAATGGCAATCATTCAGGTAACAAAATTTGGGAGGTAGACAAGTCCAACTGTTGCGAGGGTGGGGGTTGTCATGAAAAGAACCCTCATCAAGGCCCAATGTACCGATACACTGGAAATTAAATCAGACCACACTAAACGAATTGTTTGCAGGCAGCACGTCATGGGATCGGAGTAACAGGTCGACATGCCTCTTGTACAGGGTCGAAAATGACGAGCTTGACGCCAAAAACCGTTGGGTTGGATGTGCTAACTATGGCTATCGAGTAATACAACTCATGCCCTTGTACCCTAAAAACATCTTTTGGGGGATGTGTTTACTCCGATAAACACCTGAGGCTTCATTTTGTTGTGCCATTTCCATCGGACTCTGGACTCTCTCCCCACATTCACTCTACATATCGGGGTCCTTACATTTCCCCCCATTTGTTTGTTTCCCACTCACTCGCCATGTCTTCTTGGCTCTCTTTCATCTTTACTCCAACTATACTCCTTGGTAAACTTTTAGCTTTTTAAAAAATATTTTGTTTTATATACTTTTCCATCATGATGATGAACATTATTAATATTATTATTCAGTAAGCCTGTTTTCCTAAATCATTTGGAATAATTGTGACTTCTCCCCAACAGGACCATCATCTACTAGGTGAATTTTTATTTTATCAGCACAAAGAGTGGATGGAAAACTTTCATCATAAAAATATTCCTGAGGTGGGCGAGTGGGAAACAAAATGTTTATAACATGTGAGGGGCCCTGGAAGGATAAGGGCATTCCAAGTGATGGGCAGCTGAAAGGCATGCAAATAAGAAGCAAGGAAGAGTGGAAAGTGGGCTGAATTTAGCTGGAGGGCACCGTCAGTCTGTAGTGGGGACAGATAACACGGGAAAGGTACAAAAGTGCTAGTTGACAGAGGACCTTGAATTGTAGGCCAAGACTTGATAGGGTAGGAGTAGCTGCTTCTTGAGCAGGAAGGCGATATGATAGAACTGGTATTTGCAGACGTTTATCTTACCAGTTTACAGAGGAATAATTGTAGCGAATGGAGACTGGATAGAATCATCAGCAAAGGAGCTTTTGTAAGCCCTATGTGAGTAGAATATGCTGGAATGCCTAGAAAAGGGGGGGAATTATGAACGTGTCAGACACGTAAGTAGATTCCAAAGCCTGGGTCCTCAGGCCCTCCTTCAGAGGTGCCTGAGGTGCTTGTTGCAAATAAATATTCTTGAACAGTACGCCCAAACTATTTAATGTGATCCTTTCAGGGTGGGAATTGGGAACGAACACTTGAACATGTTCTTTATGTGATTTTTTTAAAAAATCACATTGAAATTTAAGAATTTCTGCTCTGGGAGACAATGTGGTGATGATATTTGAGCTGCGTGTGTGTGTGTGTGTGTGTGTGTGTGTGTGTGTGTGTGTGTGTCTGTGTGTGTGTGTGTTTGAACAAGGCAAACAATCAATCGATTATGCTACAGTGGTTGCAAAAGTGGACTCAGACCAGAATAATCTTGAGGATGGCAGAAGACTGGGCAGGGCTTCATTCTACTCTACATAGAGTTGCCATCATTCGGAGCCAGCTCCATGACACCTACAGACAACACACTTGAGATTTAAGGAAGGAAGAAATAATACTATGATTCCATTGAAGCCGATTTAGGGCTCAGGAATAATGATAACAAAATCAATCGACATTTAAATGAAGACAGCAATTACGGCAAAAACGAGAGAGTATGTGATAAACATGTTGAGACTACTAAAGAAAAAGAAATTACTTTATAAATTATCAAGGGTTCATGAGGGAGGGGAGAGAGGGGAGGGAGGGGAAAATGAGGAGCTGATGCTAGGGGCTTTTGTGGAGAGCAAATGTTTTGAGAATGATGAGAGTAACGAATGTTCATAAGTGCTTTATACAATTGATGGATGGATGGATTGTTAGAAGAGTTGTATGAGCCCCCAATAAAATGATTTTTTAAAAAAAGATGTACTGACAGGTCCACTGGGGGCTGCTCTGAGGGGAAGCAACTTTAGTTTCTCAGCAGCCCAGCTAGCTGAATAAAGACTCTTCCACATTAACAACAGCAACAAAAAAGGAATTACCAGAGAGAGATTTGACAATGAGAATGAGTGGGAACTCTGGATTAAGCTGCTTATAAAATCACATCTTTGCAGCCCAGTCCTAGATTTAGGAGCCCTGGTGGCATGCTGGTTACACATTGGACTGCGATCCGGAAGTTCAGCAGCTGTTCACTCCAATTTGCACTGACCATCCTGGAAATTCCCCGGGTGCCGTCCTACAGTGTCCTGTAGGGTTTCTCTACATCAGCAATGATTGCATGGCAGCAACTTTGGTTTGGTTTGGCTCCCTAGACTAAGTCTGAATACGTTTCTCAGGTGATTCTCCTGATTTCTTAGAGGCTGATTGCATTACATTGACGCCACTGTTCCCTACTCTCAAGTCGTCCCCATAGGGATGGTGATGTGTGTTGAGACAATACAGGTGGCGAACATGGACTTGTTTCCAGGCATGCTGACCAAAGTTGCATAGAGCCAGGGAGAGGTAGTCTTCTGAAGTAAAATAGACCAGTGGTTCTTCACTCCTGGTGATTTTGTTCCACAGAGGAAATGATGTCATGTCTGGAGACATATTTGGTTGTCAATGCGGAGCATCTAAGAGTGTCAAGGCCAGTCAGGTTGATAAGTATCCTACAATGCACAGGCCAGGAGCAATATGTCAATAGTAACAAGATCAAAAAACCTTGAAGAAAAAGAACACCTCAAAGCAATATGTGAATGTAGTTTGGAATTCCGTCCAAATGAAAACTATCAACAGTTCTGGCAGCAGCAACTGTCAACGACCTTTTGCTTCATTAAAAGCCGTGGGAGGTGCCACTTGAAGCATTTCAACAATTTATACTTTTGGTTTGGACAGGTTGCTTCTTTACGGTTGGTTTATTATAAAATAACTATATTTGAGTTCCCTCCTAATAACGCTTAAAGCCATTCCAATGTTCTTGCTTTTTCCTTGACATTAAAAATCTCTGGGACAGGGTTGCTGAGGGGAGCCGAAAGTATGGCAGTCGACTCATGAGTCAATGAGGAATCGAAGAGCTGGGGCCAATCTCCCTCTTTTATTCCATTTCTCTCCCCACTTCCTTTTATCTAGCTCGCTTTTGCTCTCTGGGGCAAAACCCCCCCTTTGCTTAAGTTGCTACTGGGTCTAATTACATGTATGGTACCCCGTGAATAGAAACTCTACCCTGTGGCTTCCAAAAGCAATCTCGTCGGGTACACAAACCAGGAAACGAGATAAAGCACAATGTTTCACTTTCATTCAAACTATCTACACTTGACCACACAACCACTTTTGAACCGCGATATGATAACCCGAGCTACTAAATTCTTACCCTTGTGAAGTTGTAATCTCGTATACTCTCTCTTTACACTGACACACATTCCAGGGCAATCAACAATGTTGCTTTCATTGGGGGATGGTTTACAAGAGGCTGCTACATTTATTAGAAACAATGTTGTTTTTTCTTTCTTGCTGAACATTTAAAAATATATTTGGCATATTGCAAGGTCCCTTGCACTGAGGTACTCTAGACAATGAATTAAAAGAGCACAGGTCTAAAATATGGTCTTCTTAATAGTTGGTAAATATATTTAAATATTATGAAGAGTTTATATGGAGAAATCCTTATGGAATCAGGTCAAGAATAAAAATGAGTCTAATTAAAGTCAGTTTTATATGCACCAAACCATAGGTAGCTAGATACAGAGACATATATTCGTGACATTTACATTACTTCCTTGCCTCTATGTAAATGACTACATATTAGTTTATGGTAAATCCATAGATATAAACTGTCACCTACATTTTAAATTCAAATGGAAATAAACCTGATAATTCAAAGCAGGGTCTGGGGTGAAGTGTATGAACAAAAGCAGTATCTTATGAAAATGTCTTTCTTTTTCTTTTTTTTCTTCTTAATCAGGGCTCAGGGTATTTTACTTGCTATGACTCATACTTTGAAGTTTTTAGAAGTCTGAAATCCAGGTTGGATGGTTAGAAGAGTTTGAGGCAGAAATTTGGCTTCATTTTTTTCATATAATTTATTTATTTAGTATTGTTGTTAGGTATGTACACAGCATTAAGAGCATGCACCAATTCAACAATTTCCAAATGTATACTTCACATTTCTGATTATATCCTTTAAGCTGCTCAGTGCGATTTTCCTCCTGTTCCTCCTGTATTAACATACACTTTCCCTTCGTTACATTTCTGTCTACCTTTTTCAGTTAGTGTTGATAATTTCATACCAAACACATGCTTTCTAAAGGGAGCATCATGCTAACGGCATACACTCCCTAAAGACAGTGCTAAACTCTTGTTGGGCCTTAGAAGAAGACTTCTGTGATCGTTTGATTATGGTTTAAAGATTAGAGATCATTTGGGGCAATGGTTTCGTGGGTGGACTCAAGCTAGATGGCTCCAGAGAGGAAGTGCCCCTCAGAGACTGAGCTGCTTGTCCACATTTCCCCACTTCTTACTGGGATTCTTCTCTGGACCCTTTGATCCAAATGATCATAATGGCGACTAGAAAGATGTGGCTACATACATGAACTATTACTCAGCTTAAAAGAGGAATGGCAATGTCCTATGTGCCACAACAAGGTCAAACTTGAGGGTATTGGGCTGACTGAAAGAAATGGACCACAAACATAAACATTGTATAGCTCCCTTTATATTAAAAAACAAAAGAACAGGCAACATTATAGAGGTCAAAGTTATTAAGAGGTATTAAGGGCACCTGAGGGGCCCACTAAAGGAATGTGTTGGGCAGCTAACCACAAGGTCAGCTGTTCAAAATCACCAACCACTCGTGGGGAAAAGACGATGCTGTCTACTCCTGTAAACAGTTACAGTCTCACAAACCCACACAGAGTGCTTGGTTCTGCTGGATGTCGGGGGGCTCAGGGCTGTCCCGGGCTCGAAGGCACCTAACAACGACCACAGGGGATCTAAGAATGGGGATAGAAGCTTACGGAGCACGAAGCTTTAGGTCACAGTAAAGAGTAATTCGCATTCATCAAGATAAAAGGCTGTACATTCTATTAATGTAATTGATGTCAGTAAGCTGTATACTTGTTAAGCATCAAACTGGCAAATGTGAGAAATAAATTAAAAAAAATAAAAAGAGCAACTGCTGAAGCTGCTTATGGACCACCACGCTTCTCCTGGGCTTTTGTTATCTTGATGTTGAGGTTTAGGGTCTCGCTGGCATGAGACATGTCAGTCAATTGGCCTACTATCGTGCTGAGTGCTGCTCTCCCCCTACTAGCTCACTGTATAGAGCAGGGAGTCTTAAAGGCTTGCAAACAGGCATGCAAGACATGAACAATTGGTCTCTATTTGGAGTTAAGGAGAAACAAGGAGAGTCAAAAATAAGAGGAGAACTGGAATGTGGGGCTCATTGCCTCCATGAACAAAGACCTCCTTCGGCTTCATTTCCTGAGTGTCATCAGAACCTGGAGCACTTTATTATTTCTTTAAACCATCACACATAACTATCATGTATGTATATTGCTTATCCAAGTTAAATTATACATATATTTTATGTGCATGTTTAAATATATTAATCTATGTATTGTTTAAATCCATATGTATATGGATTTGGGACAATTGTCCAAGTAAATGATTAGTACCTATGTGAATATTGGAAGATGTTATGGTGCAAGAGTTCAACATGCACCTGGTAACCAAGAGTGTTCTCCAGCTATGCCATGAGAAAAAGATGTGGTAGCAGCTCTAATAAAAATTACAACCTTATAGCAGTCATCAGAAGACCCCACACAAACAATTATATGGATGCAAACTAGAGGGGTCAGAGTGGACCCAAAGCCCATCCCCTCACAGTAGGGTCACAAGGAAGGGACGAGCCAACCAGAGTGCTGAATAGCACCAAGGAAACACACAACATTCTTCTAGTTTTTTAATGCTCCCTCCCCCCACTATAATGACCCCAGCTCTACCTAACAAATCTGGCTAGACTGGAGCATGTACACTGGGTCAGATAAAAACTCTCAACACAGGGAATCCAGGAGAGAGAAACCCCTCAGAAATAGTATTGGGAGTAGCAAGACCATGAGGATAGGGGAAAGGTGGGGGTAAAAATGGGAACCGACTATAATCATGAAGGTTAATTCCCAATCCCCATGCCCAGGGGATGAACAACAGAAATGTGGGTGAAGGGAGATAGTGGATAATGTACGATATGAAAATAATAATTTATAATATATCAAGGGGTGATGAAGGTGGGAGGTAGGGAGAGGGGGGACAAAAAGAGGAGCTGATACCAGGGCTCAAGTAGAAAGAAAATGTTTTGAAAATGATGATGGCAACATACATACAAATGTGCTTGAGACAATTGATGTATGGGTTGTTGTAAAAGCTGGAAGAGCCCGTAATAAAATTATATATATGACAACCTTGGAGATTCTTTGGGACATTAATACTCTATCCTATAGTGTTCAGTCACTTCAATCATTTGAGTGAGTGAAAACCTCTACTGTTTCTCCATTTGTTGAGACCAAATTACTTCTCAAAAGTTTCATACTGTTATTTTTATCATAAACTCCCCAATTGACATTTGTCTCCCAAACAAAATTCCTTATATTAAAATAGTTCTCATGTGAATTTCTATTTTCTTGGAAGATCTCTCCAAATAAATTACTATGTATAACCAATGAGGCATAAATATTTAAGGGGATCATTTTGATAAGTGGGACAAGTGCCAGGGACATATGTATAAAAGTTATGATTTACATTAATGATAATATTTAGAACAAAACTGAGTTATACTTCACAATTAGAATTGAAGTAGATTGTCATTTATTTATTTTGATGCTTACACAATTATGAAAATTTGAATCATGAAGAGTCAACATATTCAATGATAAGCTTTTATTGAGTTCATTAACTGGTATTAAATAAAATCATTTTCACAAAATAGTATGCAGATTATTTCATTTATATGACAAATATGATGTGTGTATACATATTTACATGTATATACATATATATATACAAATAGGAAGACAAACAACAGAGAAGTAGAAGTATACAAAAATATATACTAAAAATGTAATAGTTTTTCTATCTAGCAGGTGATAATACAGAAGGGATGGAGGATATGTAATTCTTCCTATGTGATTAGTTTATTTTATAAATAATTTATTACCTTATATTAAATGGCTACCAGGGAAAAAGAAAACATTAGTGATTTTTGTTCCCTTTACTACATGCATGTTTGGTTTTGGATGGCACTTAAACTGCCTGATATAAATATTTTGCAGACAATCAAGAGTCTCTTAAATGTCATCAGATTTGTTACTCTGAAAAGGTCTGATGATAGTCAAGGTCATGTTTTAGCCTGCATTTAGCAGAACCTAAATTAATCCCCCAGGGCCATGTATCAAAAAATGTGACATGGGTAGGCAAATAAATGCCAATTTGTCACTAAGTTAATTAGAGGGTTTTGCTTACAACATGGCTGTGAGCTTCAGAATTGAGACAGTCTGACCTCTAAACTGTTAAGGAATTTCATCATAGTTCCTATGAGGGACAAGCCAGTGTCACTGGGCAACAGCATCTTGGAACCCTTCTAGGGGAAATAAGATCAGAAAATAACTGGAAAGCAGGTGAGTTGATGTCGGACTCACACAACTAGGAGCAGCAACATCACTTTAAAAACTTTCCAAGGTGTGAAACACATGAAGGTGCTTCACCACCTAACATACATCAACAACAAACTCCTTTGGAACAAGCCACGGACGAGCCAGGCAGCTCAAAGTCAAGTGCAGATCTATGAAGATAAGATGCAATGTTGTATGTGGACAGCACGCTTCGCCCTGATGCTTTTTGTTTCCATTAGACACGTATAGGATCAAACACATTGATCTTGGCCAAAGTGAAAAAGTAAAAGCCATATTAAAAATCCACAATTTATTTATGACCCTGTCATATTTGCTGTGATGATTCTTATGCTGTGTGCACGCTTATCCTGTAGCTGCAGGAAGGAAGGTCTTTCTACAAAATGGGCAGTCAGTTTTATAGTCCAAAAAAGGGACACAAGCAAACAAACGACACAAAGGCACACTGTCAATTGAGAAAATTGGTATAGTGCAAATGTGCATGTAAGTGATCAGGAGGCAGAGAAGTAGACTGTGGAGAATACATCTTATGGAGCAAACGTTTGTACTGTGAATTTTAGATAGTTGGCCCTCTCCCAAGGCAAAGGCCAACATTTGGATGGAGCTGTGTGATACAACTCTGAGAAGTGAAGCATGAGCCAAGGGTGTTTGTGTTCTTGGCTGAAATCAGAGGTCAGCACTCCACAAACTTCATGTGCACTTGAGGGGACCTCAAAAAGTTTATGGAAATATAGAATGAAAAGCCTCCTCGTATGACAACGCCACCTTTTGTATGCTTCTTCTCAGTTATAAAGAGAAAGAACTTAAGAGGCTTGACTGGGAATTCTAAAGTTCCTGGTTCTCATTGATAATAATGCAACTTAAAGCCAAAGTTTAACTGGTATAATAGAAAATTAAACAGTTATTGTTGGTGATATCAATACTTCATATCCACTAACACCTAGACCAACTATTGAGAAGGAAAGAAAACAAAACCCGAATAGCACATAAACAAGACACCACAGCTATCTATAGAAAATATTCCACCAAACACAACACGATGTCAAATCTTCTCACATGCACATGGGCCCCTCTATAGCGTAGACAATATTTGAGATATCAGATAAATATCTAATAAATCAGATAAATCTCACTAAATGTGAAAAAGCAGAAATAATATAAAGCATATGTTCAGATCACAATAGAACAAGATTAGAAATTAGTAAGAGAAAGAAAACTGGCACTCAAAAATATGTTTAAATTAAAATATGGAGAAGAAATTTAAAAAGGAATATTACATAATACTTGGGGATGAACAAAAGAAAAGTACAGCCTAACAAACGTATGAGGTACAACTAGAACAGCACTGAGAGGGGCATGCATAGTGCAGTTGCCTAACTGAAAGAAGAAGAAGAAATCTCAGTAGTAGCTGATTTTTCTTCTCGAATCACTGGAGAAAAAAAGTAATAAATTAAACCTAAAGCAAACAGCAGGCAGAAAATGATAACTATTAAACATGAAGTTTCTGAATTTCAAAAGAGGGGAAAATGTGAAAAATCAAGAAAACCAAAGGCTGGCCTTTTGAAAAGATCAACATCGACAAACATTTGATAAAGAAAAATAAGATAGGTAAACAGAGAGACAGCAGTTTCAAAGAACAGAACTAAGACCAGACATACAAGAAGTAACAGTACCAGCAACGTTTATCAAAATGGGAAGCCATTAGTAAGAAATACTTCAGACAAGTTTATTGCAACAAATTAAGTAACTTAGATGAAATCAAGACGTTCTCCCAAAAGACACAAACTATGAAAACTGACTCAGGAAGAAATAGGCGATCTGACTCTACCCACGTCAAGTAGAGTGATTGCTTTAGTTGTCCAGAGCCTACCGAGAAGGAGAAGGTGAACCTTGTGAACGTTACTAGCATTTGAAAGAAGAATTAACACCAATTCTTCACAAACTCTTTTAAAATATAGAAATTGGGATGCTTCTCAAGTTTTCCCAGAGGCCAGTCTTAGCCTACCCAAACCAGACACAGATGTCATAAGGAAAGAACAGTACAGTTCAAATCTCTTTGATGCAAAAAATATTTAACAAACTACCAGCAAACTGAATCTAACAACTTTTTTTTACTCTACAACTAAGTCAGATTTATTCTAGGAATGCAAACAAAGTTGGCTTAACATCCAAAAGCCAACTATTATAAACACTCTGCTGAAAGACAACATACTAATAATAATAAATTTCCAATAGCATTAAATAAAAGCCTTTCATGAAACAAACAGACAAAAAAACCCCAAACACTCAACAGACTAGGAGTAGAAGAAAGCTTCCTCAACTTAAAAGAGAAGTTTTAAAAAATCCACAGTACTACCATATCTAATGGTGATAAAATGGATGTTCTTCACCAAAAAAAAAAACAAAAAAAAAACAACGCTGTATGTTTTTGTCACTGCTATTCAACATGGAACAGAATATTTTGACAAGAAATGAAAGAAAACATCTCGGGGCTGGAGAGTAAGAAGTCAAATTATAGCGATCATATGACAGGTACACAGCAAACGCTAAGGATTTCACTAAATAATGTACGCACTAATTCACAAATTAAGCAAGGTTGCAAAATACAAAAACACACACTAAAAAAATCAATTGTGTTTTCATAGATTTCTAATGAAAAATCCAAACATTAAACTAAGAAAACAATTCCATTTACAATAGCACTAAGAAAAAGGATAAAAATCTTATGAATAAATTTAGTAAAAGAAATAAAAAGTTAAGCTCTGAAAACTATAAAACATTGTTAAAAAATAAAGAATACATAATAAAATGTTAAAACCTCATGTTCATGGATATGGAAATCTAATAATGTTGAGACCAAAATATTTCTAAAATTGGTCACCAAATTCTACATAATCTCTATTGCAAACCCGGTCTGCTTCTTTGGACAAACTCTTTCTCAAATCAAAATAAATTTCAAGAGACAGGAAAAGCCAAAACAATCCTGTAGGAGAACAAAGCAGGATGACTTTGTAATTCCGTGTACTTTTCTGTAAATGGTTTCTACTTGTATAAAAAGTCCACGGCAGGCAAGCTTGTGGGGCTGTTGTTAGGTGCCATGTCATTGCTTCCGACTTATGTAAAACAGAAGGAATCCCCACCCAGTCCTGTGGCCCGCTCACAATTGTTCTTCTCTGGGAGCATTGGTGTACCCACATGTCAGTTCAGCTTGGCTAGGGCCTTCCTCTTTTTGCTGGGTCTGTACTTAGCAAGCACAATGCCCTTCTCTAGGGACTGGTCTCTTCTGCTAACATATCCGAAGGCCATGAGGTGAAGTCCTGTCGTCCTGGCTTCTAAGGAGCATTCTGGCAGAACGCTTTCCAAGACAGATGTGTTCGTTTCTTTGGTACTTCTTGGTACTCTCAATGGTCTTGGCCAGCACCAAACTCAATGCATTGAGTTTATTGAGACGGAAAATAAATTAACAGTATTTTAGGGATAGGGTGGGAGTAGAGAAAGGCAGGGTGAGAGGAACTGATAAATGGTCAATGGTTTATTTTTTCAAATGATCATATGTGAATATATTAAAAATCAATAATATGATATGTGAATTATATTTCAAAAAAGCTTTTTAATATACTAGATTAGAGGGACTGTAACAGATACATAAAAATTGTGATTAAGTTTAGTTTTCATTTATGTAGATATTACTTCATTTGATCTAGCTCTGCCAATGAGGAAATTAATAGCAATAAAATACTGCTACATAAAGTAGGGTGGGCAACAACTAATCATACCTCAGCTTTCCTAGGAATTACTATACAAGATCAACGATATACATTGATGTTTTTAAACATCAAATGTTCATTTAAAGTTAAGTTTTCTACATGGTTGTCATTAATTAAGAAGCCCTTGCTCTCTTGGCCATGTTCCTCAACGTCAGGAAGTCTCCATTTATCTGTTTGTGTTTGGAGAGTGATGAAAGGAAGGCCAAAAATATGTTTTATGCCTATAACATACAATTCAGTTGTTTAAGTTCCTAATCATTTTTGGAGAGAGAACACTTCCCATTAATTGGAGATCATTTCCAATTAATATGCTGGTGAAGTACTATTGATTTCTTTTCTGTTCATTTTAACTGCTTGTCTAGGCTATCCACTTTCTACTACCATCCTTGTCTTCCCCCACCCACATCCCTCCCCCAGCAACAAATTTATGAAAGCCAAGGAAACTGTGATTCTTTCTAATGAAAACTGATTTAAGGGAGAAAAAAAAAAAAAAAGAAAACTTCAGGGAAATTCAAAGGAGGGTACTATGCATCTTTAGTTTACATGTCTGCACTGGTTCCTATAGCCAGGAAGATGTATGTGTAACCTGTTTTTCCAGTAATTACAAATCAAGATATAAATCTTTACACAGGAAGAAGCTCACTGCCATTTGAAGCTTCCTGTGGCCTGCTGAGTTTATCCTATTACAGAAAACCCCAACAAAAAGAATTTTCAACGGAGCATTCTGCTGCTGGATACTTCTTTTGATGATTGTTTGTCTTAAGGAACTGCAAGGCTATTAATACCAATTAAAATAGAAATATCCCATAAAACCATTGAGCATACATTTGCTTAGAGAGTACAGGCTTCCAGAATACTATAAAGCAAGCCGGAAAGGTAGAGAGAAGGAAAATTAAGATTTCTTCACATATATAGCAAATCATATTTTGCTTTTTGGTCTTTCTCTTTTTATATGACCAAATACATCAACTAACCTACATTTAATAAACAAAAATACTTACTGTCATAAAATCAATTCCAACTCAGATGCTTATTATTTATTTCTGAGAAATTCATTTTACTTTATATCTTAAGACCCCTGGTGCTGTAGTCATTCCTAGTTTGGCTAGTAACTGTAAGCCCAGCAGTGTGAGATCCCCTGCCACTCCTGGGCAGGGGCTGGGGGGAGGGGGGCAGACTTTCTACTGCAGAAAAGAGTTACCGTTTCAGAAAATCACAGAGACAGTTCCCTTCTGTCCTGTAGGCTCGCTGTGAGTGGGCATTGACTCAAGGACAGAGAGACTGCTGGAAGCTTTAAATTCAACAAACAGAATAGTAAACAATAAACACATGCTGAAAGAGACAAAAGTTACTATTAAATAAGTGAATCTATTGAAATATTACTATCGATAGAGTTAAGAATGTATAGTAACTTCTAAATTGTACAATTGTATAACGTCAACTTTGTAGTAAAAGGCAATCCTTATAACAAACTTTTCCTAAGTTTGTACTCATAATATGAAAATGTGAGACTCTAGAAAAAATCCATGTGGACAATGTCATTTATTGAGTTTTTTCTGTTTAAAACACTTAGACTGTAGTATTTACTCTTTTGTTCATTCTCTAAATGTTTATTTTATGTTATTGCATAAATATTAAAATTTGGGAAAAATATTAAGGATTTATTGAGATAGACAGAAAGGAATAGTAAGTTTTGTGAGAAAGGTAACAGATGAGTATAGATGAAGTAAAGAAGAAGATACATTAATTCTGATTTGGTAAATAGAAAACCAATTTCCCAGAGGAGAATAACCATGTACACACATGTGCATTCAGAAGCATAGATACATACACACACTTTTCAAGAATGGGAAACCAAAGCATCAGAGGCTTACATGTTTATCCCACGTGTGTAATATGATCTAGCTGTGGCTAAACTGAGAGAGCTCTTTTATACCCAGCTAAATAATTTTGGTTCAAGTTATACTCAAGAGCAACCAAATACAGGGTTTGAACTGAAGTCTAGGATGGAAATGTAGAGGCTGTATTTAAAGAGAAGTTGCAAAGGAATAGACAAGACGAGATGTTACTGAAATAGTCTAGGTAAAGAGGAAACCACTGTGTTTACTATTGTTGTTGTTGTTCTAACCAGAATTTACAGAGTACTTACCATGTATCCCCTACTTGATATGTCTCGTCAAACTTAATCTTCACTACAACTCATCATAGCAAGTTAAACATGAGGAAGAACTGGCAGTTCCTATTCCTCTGTTTTCTGCATTCAGTACCTGCTACTGGATCTCATCCAGATGCCCTGTCCTTTGCTGCCTACGTCTTATTACAATTGACTTCCTCTTGACCTTATCTGCGTCTCTGCTTTCTCACGGCTTCATATACCAAAAGACCTGCTTTCACAGCAGTATCCTCTGATTACTTTGAATCCCTGTCATTCCACTGCAGCAGAATTTCAACCTTGAATCAGAGCTATACCCCACACCTTTGCTCTGAGTACCTCTGGACTATATCACTCAAATATGTTGACTATCATGATAACGATTAAAGGTTTCCAATCAGAGGCAGGCTCTCAGCTCCACTGGGAAACCTTGTATTGATTTGTCATCAGCTTTGTCTCACTTCCCTTCATGTCTACTCTGACACATTTGCCACACTTCACAAATCATCTATTCCAACAGGGCATATGGGCCCCTATGCAACAGAGTGAGATGGCTAAACCTTACCTTGTACCTCCTTTGCCTAAAGTTTTCAAGCAGTCATAGCAGTAATATTATTACTGTTAGTAGTAGATTTATTCCTAGAGAGGTAGTTTTTTTACAATCATTAGCCTTGGAATATCAGAATTAACAATATGTGCATGAGAAATTATTATTTTATAAAAGATTCACTTCTATGTTTTAAATCTAAAAACTTGGCTGCAGTGCTACATACAGCACAAGGCAGGTATACCAGTGAACTCCAGCGCTCAGTACCAAGGAAGGAACTGACACCTAGCCACGGGTGCGATCTTGCCTTTGAAAGTAATCCCACGGAGCATCTGTGGAACCCTACAGCAAATGGGTACAGCACCCCACTACCTAGAGGAAGAGTTGGAACTCCTCCAGCCTCATGGACAGATAGCAATTGGAAACACATGGAATCCAGGACAGATGACTCCTTCAGCACCAGTGGTGAGAGTGGCGATGCCTGGAGGGTGGAGGGAATGTGGGGTGGAAAGGGGGAACCGATGACAAGAATCTATGTATAGCCTCCTCCCTGGAGGATGGAAGCAGAAAAGAGAGCGGGAGGAGACGTCAGACAGTGTAACATGAAAAAATAACAATAATTTACGAATTATGAAGGGTTCATGGGGGAGGGGGGAAATGAGGAGCCGATATTATGGGCTCAAGTAGAAGGCAAATGTTTTGAGAATGATGATGGCAACAAATGTACATATGTGCTTGACACAATGGATGTATGTATGGATTGTGATAAGAATTGTACGAGCCCCCAATAAAATGTTTTTTTTTTTAAATCTAAAAACTTAGAAATCCCATTTCCTATTCATACACCCTGTCATAGTATTTGAATTTTCACTTAAAAAGATGGTTCATTTTTCATTGGTTTATAAGAAAGGCTTTAAAATCAGTATGTTGAACTCCTTGGATATAGCACAGTTCATTAACAACGTAAGCATCAACATAAAGACAGATGATATTTTAAAAACTGCATAAGATGTTTTCATTAAACTACCAACAGCTTTTCTCTTCCTACTTGTTTGCAGCGGACTCCTTTCCAATATTACCTGCTTTCTCCTGAAAGCTTAGGTTCACAGAAGGTTGACCTGATACAATTTTCAGTCAGCTGAACTTTTACGTTCATCCACTCCCATTTTTTGTGTTTGTTTCAGAGTCCTGCTGTGGCTGTGGGGTAAGTACTGTGCTGCTGATTACAAGCTTAGTGGTTCAAACGCGCTCTCTGCTCTGTGGGAGAAAGAGGCAACTGCTTAGCTACCAAACAATTTTTTAGTCTCAGACGCCTTACACAAGGTCCCTTTGAGCCAGAATTGCTTGACAACTGTGAGCTTGTTCCTTCAAGAAGAGTTCGTCTTGATTACCATTGGTCTAAGGACAGCATGCTGCTCAGAAGAAACTCTGACTCTTACCCTCTCAATCATGATAAAAATGTTATACGCATGCTCCACTGCTTCTCTTCTATGCTTGTCTCTAACAGAGGGTGGTAGCAGACTCTTGAATGATGCGAAATTTATAAAGAGAGGGAGTGACATGAACCTCTCAGAGCCTCCTACTCCTACCCTGCCAGGAGGACCGGCAATGTGTGCTTGTGGCAGACAATTAATGGAAATGCCTCAGGTATTAAGCTAAAAAGTGAATAATTATGCCAATTAAAAGCATTAATTGATGTAATTACAAAGAGACCATAGTTTATATAGAATTTCATTATAATTTATCCAATTATCCTCAGTTATACAGGAAAAAATAATGATGTTGTTTATCTGAACTATTTACCTAACTGAAAATTGCAACTACGTACACATACTCAAAATACCAACTTGAACTAAATCTACCGCAATTCCAGTTGTAAACTCACAAATGCCCCGAGGACGGCGTGGTCTCACTAGAACGCAAGGCTTCTGAAACCACAACCCATGAGGTTCTTTAATATCAGACTGTTGTAAATGAGTCTCAGGGAAGTACAGTTCTTAACCTCCAACACCAGCCTTCCCAAGCTTGGAGTCAGAGGAATTAGGAAGTCAGGTGCCTGACTTTCTTATGCAGATTAAGTAGCATCAAATATCATCTATAGATTACTGAAAGCAAGAGATGAAATGTGAAGTTAAAAGGAGGTAGCATTCTACATAACAACGATCTCCTTTCCTCTCTGCATTACCAAACGAAATATCAGGGAGATTAGAGTTGACTTTCTCCTGGGCTTTCTGGTGCTTTAGAGTATTGATTAAGAGCCACCTCTGAGCCCCAGTGGCTTGGTTTCAATTGTGCCTTCATCACCATGTGTGATGTCGGCTGCATTATTGGCAGTAGCCTAGGTTTCTTCATCTGTACCTCGAGACAGTGATTAATACTACGGCCAACTCCATAGTGATATTGCAAAGATTAAATATTCTTATACGTATAAAATTCCGAGAATAGTGTTGGACAAAGTGAGCACTATGTGAATCCAGGTGCTTCAGAGAGTGACACGGGGGCAGAGTAGAAAGGTACAAACCAGGGCCAGAGCACAGTCTACCTGAGGATCGTTTCTGCTCCCTCTTGAATGCGGTTTAGGAAGACTGATTGCTATCTGGAGGGATTTTCCAGAGCACTCAGAAAGCCAACCATGGTTTTGCGTGGGGAAGTTTTCCTTTATCTGCTGATTCCCTGATAATACTTTCTGTTTGTGTACATCTGTCATAGGGTTTCAACACATGGATTGGAATCCAAGGGGTGTGGGGGTGTACATTAATTATATTTTCCCATACTGGAAGCCTCACTAGGCATTTAAGAGTACTTATGTATTTGAGATCTATTTGCCACTTTTATACAATGAGAAACACATTTTCAGACATATAAGCATTTCAAATAAACGTTTCTTTCTCAAATGTGAACTATAGTCTGAGCAGTCAGGTAGTAACCTCCTTGCTTCTTATGAAAAAACTCAATGGTCCTTTAAAATGACGCAGGCCCACACATTCTGCCATTATAATTCAGGTACTACATGCCTGAACATTTATTTTATACCCTGAACATTTTTGGTGGCAATGCAAATTAAAAAACACCAAAATCAGGACAACCCATCTTGTTTAACCTCAAGTGAAATGAATGAATTACGATTTGAAATATCTGTCTTCACCGACCTGTCAGAGCATGCCCTCTCTTCTGCTGTAAGATTGCCCCTTTAGTTATCCTCTGCTGCAAAGTTAATTATAAAAATGCTTGCAGTGAGTGAACATTGGTTTTGCCTAGTCAGCATCTTAAACTAGATTAATCTTCTAGCAACATTTAATGGATACCAAATCACACAACAACATGCTGTAACAATAGAATGACAAAACAGCAAGTGAATCACTCAATTAACTTCTTGATAAAGAATTAAATTACACCTTGCTCCAATAATTTATAAAAATACAGAAAGGAATTTGATTTTCTTAATGTCTGCTTAAAAAATGGCTAAATTCTGAAAAACAATACAAACAAAAACAGCATGTAATTCCTTTTGAATACATAGCCAGGAAAAAAAAAACACACCTAATTGAATTATATTAGGAGCTCCTAAATTAACAGGCACCACATATGATATTATTCTATACCATACCATATGCAGTGTCTCTGATCACAGATAGCATACCGTCAATCACTAAAGCTGAATAGCTAGAGAAGCATACTCACACGCATGTAAACATTTATAAAGATAGAGTAAAAATCCATATACTGATTGATCCCATTTCTGTTGTCGGTCTATGATTGTTTCTAGAAACATTTCCTGCAACTGAGCAGCTAGAGTGATTGGTGGTTGAAATTGCTTTATCTTAAAGAGTTTACTTATACTGCCAGGACCTTGTTGGATCAAATTTTCTGTTTCATGCGAAATGCCAAACTTGGCTCATTTACCCCCGAAGTACAAAGCACATTATAAAACAATTATTCAGGCCTATGTCACGCAACATAAAAATATAATCTGTCAGTTTTGTTAATATGTATCTGTCGGGGATAATCATATTCACTGGTGGAAGGTGGGGGTGGGGGGGGTGGGATCCAATAACAAATAATAACATTATTACCAAAGCAATACATTGCTGATTTGAGGGTACCATGTTGCTTTTTTGGGGTGGTTGTTAGTTGACATCTATTCAGTTCTGATTAGGGCTATAAAAATATGCTAGGCCAGACAATGGTTTTTATCTTTATGAGCTTCCAATCTAATTATAAACACATATTATATATATATATATATATATATATATATATATCACTCACTGTTCCGTCAGCAGTCCAATGCTTACCCAACAGTGTCATCAAGACTTCTTGCCGAGATCCTTGTGTGTGTGTAGACGTACATGTATGTGTCCGTGTGCATAGCCCTGGGGTGTAGTGGTTAGGCATTGGGATAGGATCCAAATAGTCAGCAGTTTGAGGCCACCAGTGGCTCCGCGGGAGGAAGACTGGCCTTTCTATTCCGCTCAACAAGTCACAATCTCAGAAACCCACAAGGGTCACTCTGAGACAGTGTATAAACACCCCCCACCCCATCTCTCTATGGAGGATTAGCGTCACTGTTGGGGAAGCATTGGACTGCTGATTGCACAGTGGAGGATTCAAATCCACCAACTGCTCCATGTGCGAAAGAAGTGACAATCTGTTCTCCGATCCCCTAAGAATGCCAGTGTTAGAAACCATAGACAGGGCTGTCAGAGCTGGCATGGACTCATAGCAGTAACAGGGCAGAGAGCAAATGACGCTGCGTCCAGACTCCGGAGTTGTGAGCCAGAAAGTTTCTCAGCTCCTGGGTTGGGCAAAAGGTTGGCAGCTTAAGCACACCAAGCGGCAGCTCTGCAAGCAGCCCTTATGAACTGCCTTCAAAATGGTTTGAAAGCATCTATAAACCTAGTGAGCATTCTACTCCCCACAGACTGGTCATCTTAAGTCAGAATCACACGGGAAGGCAATTAACAAGAACAACACCAATGGCAACAATGGATGTGTAGATAAGATTAGTCTCTTGAATCAAATCTCCTCTTTAGGACCCATGGTGTTCCCCTTTGGCTGCGCCTTATTATTGTTAAATGCCCTCGAGTCAATTCCCACTGTTGGCTCTAATTACAACAGTAGAAACACTGCCTGGTGCTGGGCCCTCCTCACAATGGTTATGCCTGGGCCCTTTGTTGTAACCTCTGTGTCACTCCATCTCCTTGAAGATCTTCCTCTTTTTCATTGGTCAACATTTTCCTTTTCCATTAACCAAGTCCTTTTCCAGGGACTGGTATCTTCTTATAACATGTCCTAAGCATGTGAGGCAAAGTCTCACCACTCTGGCTTCTAAGGAGAATTCTGCTATACTTCTTTCAATATGAATTTATTTGCTCTTCTGACAGTCCATGATACTTTCAATATTCGTTACCAGCACCCTAGTTCACATGGACCAGTTTTCTTCAGCGTTTCCATATTCATGATCCAGCTTTTCCATGCACAGGAGGTAACTGAAAATTCCATGGCTTCGGGCAGGGGAACCTTCTTCCTGAAACTACCAGCCCTGCTGTGCAGCACTTCTTATGGGGTCTTGTCAGTACATTTGCCCAATGCACTGTGTCCACTGAGCTCCTGACAGACGCGTCCGTGAGCACTGAGTGTGGATGCGAGCCCACGGACCTCGGTGACAACTTCAGTCCTTCTCTCCATGCATCATGGGTTGTCCCTTGGACATTTGGGAGGATTTGGGTTTTCTTTGCATTGAGTTGTAATTCACCCTGAAGGAAGCCCACTAGAGAGGCACTAAAACCACTGACCCCTGTGAGTAGCCCTGATTGCCTCAGTGTCTGATTGCTTTTCTAGAGGATATTAGATGCATCGGAAGTATCAAGCAACAAAAGGACATGGGAGAACATGAGAGAATCATAAACCCAAATTGCTAAGGCAAGGAGGACAGTTTGAATGAGCACACATGGTAAGATTTTAACGATATCACATTCTGAAAGAGGCGAAACTATAGAGAAACACAACACAGGTGTCCTGATGTGAGACTGAAGGAGAGGGCAGGAGGCATGAGTAGGTGGATAACTGGAGAACAGGGCTTTTTAGGCATTTGTCAAAATTCACAGAATGGTGGAACACAAAGAATGATCCTTAATATCAGCTATGGTCTTTAGTTAACAATAATGGGTGAACATTGGCTCATCAATTCGATCGCTGGTACTATGCTGTTAATGAAAACAGTCATCAGTGGGGACTCATGACAACAGGGAAGGGGATATTTGGAAACTCGGTACACTGTTCTTAGCCTTACTTATACAACTAGTGAGAGGTTCTACTCCACAGATGGGGTCACCTTGAGTCAGAATCACACTTGAAGGTAATTAACAACAATAACAACAACAATGGCTTAAAATATTATTGGAAACTTTAAAAGTTCAGTGATTAAGAAGAGTGTGGTAGTTCTTGATGTAAAGTATCTATCGTTCACCGCTTCCAAAGGCAGATCAGTGCCATCTAGTGGCTTAACCAGTCAACTCTGAGTTTACTCATTCTGACTAAATTCAGGACTGGGTGCTTAGCATGCAAATCTACATCACATATGCATATATAGGAATGGATTCTAAAATGTACATATCCTTCCTAATGAGAAGTTGTTTCTGCGTTATAGAACAGACAAAAATAAGGCCACTAACACAAACATTGAATACTTTAGTGAAGATTAAGAAGTACATCTAGATAAACAAAATATGAAGCATAGGAGAAGCCAGCCTTTGGGGATAAATAAGACCTGAGAAGGGATAAATTTAATCATTTAAAAACACTACTGAATCCTTGTGCATATCTCCAGTGTTCAATTTTGTTTAAAATTTGTTATAAATAGCCCCAAATCAAGCACTGCCCTCGAGGTCATGCTGACGCACAGTGGCCCCAAAAGGGCAGGGTGAAACTGATGCTGTGAGTTTCCAAGAGTGTAACTCTTAAAGAGAGTCAATAGCCTCTCCAGGTGGTTTTGAACTGCTGACCTTGCTCTTAGCAGCCTAATTTGTAACCACTATGCAACCAGTGCTCCTCCGTTTTATTCCGATGGCTAAAAATGTACAATAAACAAATAAATAATGAATATTTATATTTCAGTTTCTTTAAATAGTTTAAAGAAAAAACAAGGCAAAATAGTGATTAAAATTTTAGAACATGATATTTAAACTAGGGGAGGCAATATACTGACCAAAAGACTTGATAACCATGCAATGCAAGAAAAAGTTTATGATTTATCTCACTGTAGGCTCCTGAAAAATAAGAAAAGTATCCTCCCCCCCCCCCCCACTCAAGAATGTTCATCAACTGTCTTATCTTGAGATAAAAGGAACGGGCTAGTTGAAATGTCCTTTCAGGTCTTCAGTGTATTAAAAGCCAACTGTACTCCCTCATAATTCATCTTTTTGGTTTCAAGATAATGTGCCTCTTTGACCCTGCTGAAATTCTGTCTTTTGTTAGTGCTTTTCCTGAGACTCCAATTAACTTTACAAAATTTCTCTTCAGGGTAAAATATATTTATATATATGCAAAAGGATTAATTTAGCTAACAGTGCTGTAATATAAAAATCTCTGTAGGAGCTTTTTCTGACCTATTCCAGGTACTCTGCCAACTCAAATGCTGGGCTGATAAAAGAGCTCTTCACAGCACAGAAGATAAGGGAAAACCCAATCACATCAGATCCAGTTGCTCTTAGAGGAATTCAAAAGATCCCAAAAGAGTCCTCAGGCCTAAACATGCCACACATTTCTACCTAGAGTCAAGGCTCCAAAAGGGCATACACCAGGTTGATTTATCTATGATGTCATTTTCTCCACAGCATGAGGAAGGCTTTCAGAGTTCTAGATAAGCTAGCAGGCCAGAGGGGAGGGGACCTTCTCTTTCTCAGCCACTCAGAGGAAGTATCATGACTGCCGGGAACACAGGGCAAGGGAGACAACGCACAGTTCCAAAGCGTCGCTTGCCCCCAATTGCAGCCTGATGAGTTTTCTCGGTCAGCCTCTAACACACAGAAGGAGCTGCGATTTCTTTCAGTTTCTGTCTGTTCCTTACCATTCCTCTTCCTTTGCTGTGCTTTTCCATTCAACCAACTCTAAACATGATGTGTGGAAGGCTGACCAGGTTGTTCATGGAAGCTATTCACCATTTTCTCATTTATGATGCCCATCAGCTTTTAAAGCTTTTTAAAGGTCATTGTTACCTGTAGTGCTCAGAAGTGCATATCAGACGTTAGATACAACTCATATTACCTTGAAATAATTATTCTGTATATTACTTTGAAAGTCATACAATTAATGTGTATGTAATTAAACCATGGCTACTATTTGCAAATAAAACAATCATATTAACCAAATGAATGGGGCAAGCTATCTAACCTATGTAAACCTCAGTTTCCTTAGCTATACAAAGCACATACCTTACTGCGTGACTCACACAGACTCTACTTTTCTTCTATTCTTTTCTGATATCTTTACTTCGCCATGATACTACTTAAAAGAAGCGCTCTCGCCTCTCCAATTCCAACTCACTCCCAACCACCATTTCCCTCTGGTTTGGGCATGCACAACTGCATGGCAGTTTATTTTTATTTTTAAATCACCAGTACCAACTCTTATCCTTATCTTAGTTACTCTCTTGGTAAGATTAGCAATGTTGTTAGGTCAACAATGTTGACCTACTCTCCTGTCTCATTTCCCCTCTTTTCTCAGACTCTGTTCCCTGTGGAACACCCAGGCCCCGATGAGCCCAAGGCATGAACGTCAAGGCCACCAATACATATTCTGAATGACTCAGCCACCAGTAGTGGAAGGAGAGCTCTAGGGTCAGAGCTGCCACCGAGAGCAGCCATGCTCAGTCCTCTGGAAGTTCAGTTCACTCAGGAAACAGTGGGAGTCCTGAATTCCTTCTAAGGCAGTTCATTTTGTATTCGATTCCTGGGAAGAGGCTAAAAGCATTCTAGTCTCTTAAGATTACCCTCTGTTCAGGATGCCCTAGAAACAGGGAGAGCACTCTTCAGTTTACATTATGTGGCTCTCATTGCTGTGGCACTTGGTCAGAACTAGGAAACAGGAATGGTGAGGCACATCCCACTGAAGGTTCAAATTACACTATTTTGCAAAGTTTAAGATTTGCCTGTCATTATCCATAAATTACAGCTATAGATATATACATATATATGTTATAATTATTTAATCTACAATCCTTGTTAAACATCTAAATTATGTCACATCACCAATTTACAGGAATTATGTGATTAGATGTAATTACACTAAATAGCTGAACACAATTAAAAAATCTTACATGCAGGAAGTGTCACTCATAGTCTGTTGAAATTTCCCCCTTCTTTTCGTGTGACACACTGTCCTCTTGGTCATAAGGAGATAAAGTCTGGCTCAGTTGAAAGGGAATAAGGGGATTTCCAGTTTCCAGGTGACCTCTGTCCTAGAGGCCACCGACAGCCATTTCCTTCTTACATTAAGCAAATTTCATACAGCTCCTGAAGTTCGGAGTCTCCGAAGCTTACAACCGGTAATGCCAACCACAGTGATGCCGACTCTGATAATCATCTTGCTCCAGGGTCTAATGGATCCATGCAAAACTAGGTGTTAGCTGATCTTCCTATTTCCTCTGATTTCGAGCCATTCCCTGAAACTTTGCCAGGATACCGATGACGATTCCTCTTTCCGTTTCAAGGCAGAGTTATGAGGTTGCTAAGGGCACTGAAACCAGGTGTGGTAGTTCACTGTGATGCTGTGCTATCCAGTTCATGGCCATTCCATGCACAACCCACCGACAGGCCGCCCGGTCCTGTGCTGCCCCATGATCAGATTGGACCAGGGGGACCCATGGGGTTTTCACCAACTGATTTTCATCAGTAGATTACAAACCTATCTTCCTAGTCACTCTTAGTCTATATGCTCTGCTTAAATCTATTTAGCTGAAATAAAGTAACAGGCAAGTCCCCACTGTGTGTGGGCTGCACATGGATGCATTAGTCTATGATTGTACCCCTGTGTCATGATTCAAAGGGGAAGGATTCTCCAGCTGGATCACCAATGTTCCTTTAGCCACAATACCTAGTTCAAAATTCACTTCCATCATGTACCCAGTCTGCGACTTCATGTAAGGCATTCAAACCAAGGCTCAAGCATTGGTTTCTCCATCTATAAAATATTTATGATGAAAATGACCAGCCAAGGTAAATATGTGCTTATGGAAGGTAGAAAGCCCAGTCTTTCTCTTGAGGAGCTGCTGGTGCTTTTGAACTTCCAACCATGCAGCTTGTACCCCAATGAGTGATCTTAGAGGACAGAGTAGAATGGTTCTGTATGGTTTCTGAGATTGTCAATATTTTCAGGAACATATAGTCTCATCTTTCTCTTGAAGAGTCCTTGGTAGTTTTGAACCATCAACCTTTGGTTGAAAGTCCAAAGCTTAGCCCACTGTTCCACTAGGACCCCTAGCACAGAGAGGATGGTTAATGGGTGAATGAATCATGGAAAAGTCTCCAGGTGGTTAAAAGGCACTGGGCTGGCAATCTAAGGGCTGATGGTTCGAACACACCCAATGGACTGCGGAGAAAATCCTGGCAATTTATTCTCATTAAGATTGCAGCCAGAAAACTGTATGATGTGGTTCTTCTTGGTGACAGATGGGATAACCAGGAATTAGAATGGACTCGATCGTAACTATCCCCTTTCTTGTCTACAATCTCCCCTTTCCCTTTCCTTTGCTTTTTCCCACAGTCAGGAGTGTGTTTCTCATAGACCACTAATCAACGTAATCAACATATTCACTCTGCAGCCATAGAGACGCGAGGCCCGGCTCACAAGTGAGAAGGCACGGGAAAGAATTTTCTAAAAATTGTTGGTAAACTAAGTGATAGGTCCTACTATTCCATCTGGATGTAAACATAGCGCAGTTTCGTGAAATCCACAGGTGGAATTCCAAAATATGATTATCTAAGAACTAAGCATTCTTGAAAACCAATCTCCTAAATGTCTGCCAGGTGTGCGGCTGTGATGCCTGAGAACCAGGCTGCCTCTGACCACAGGAACTTGTTTCTTGGTGGCAAACCTCCAATTCACTTTCCTCCCCCAGCCCTCTCTTCAGCTGGATGCACCCCGCCACCTGACCCCTTTCCCTCAGTCAACTCTGATGTCAGGGGCTGGCTAAGCTATGTGTGCAGACTGTGCTCAGCCGGTTCATCTCCATGCTTCCCTTACCCGGGATGACAATAAGGGCAGGGTCCGCCCTGCATTTAGCCACTGACACACCAGCACCAACCTCTGCACTGTCAATTCTGGCTCCTGTCACCTAGTGGAGACTTGGGGGTGCAGAGTCGGTTGGGAAGCTGTATGGCTGGTTTTCAGAAGTAGCTATGTGGGGCTGCTGGAAAGCTTCCCCTCGATGACCTTGCACCTCCCACTGATTTGTTTGCATCCCCCAGACTGTCCTTCAGACATTGCAAAGCTAAACAAAGCCTGCTGTCATGAAGTTGGTTCAGATTCACGGACACCCACAGGACGGAGTAGAACGGGCCCTAGGGTGGCCAACGGTGTAAACTTTAGGAAAGTAGAATGATACAGCTTTCTCCCACAGGGGGGCCTGTCGGTTTGAAAGGTTAACCTTTTTCGCAGGTAGCTGAGCACTTAACTAGTGTACCACCAGGGCTCCTTTATAGGTCCTAGCCCCAACAGACAAAAATATTGGCTAGTTTGCATTAAACATTGTTTTTTCTTTCCCAAAAGGACTCAGGATAGACTTTCTGAGGCTGCAAAGGAGCCCTGATGGCTTAGTGCAGTGGTTCTCAACCTGTGGTTGCCCGATTCATAACAGTAGCAAAATGACAGTGATGAAGTAGCAACAAACATAATGTTATGGTTGGAGGTCACCACAACATGAGGAACTGTATGAAAGGGTGGTGGGATGAGGAAGGTTGAGAACCACTCACTGGCTTAGTGGGTTGCACACTGGGCAGTGAACCTCAAGGATGGCAGTGTGAAACCACCAGCCGCACCGTGGAACAAAGATGAGGCTCAGAAATCCACACGGATGCTTCTACTTCGTCCTAACGGGTTGCTATGAGTCAGCATAAACTCCATGGAGTGCGTTTATTTAGTTAATTTTTGGAGGCTGTATGTCTTTACAGGACCAGATAGCCTCATCTATCTCCTAGGGAGTGGCTATTCGGTTTGAACTGCTGTCCTTGAGGTTAGTAGCACATTGCTTCTCTAACACTATCCCACCACAGTTCCTAAAATGATGGAAAATGGCATCCGATTAAGTACTAATGCCCTTTGAAGCCTAGTTTGGTTAACAATGATGATTCAACATATAACTTTACAAAAAACCACACCAATTGTGGAAATCCAGTACCTTAAGATACCTATGATGTCACATGCCAGCCTGCATGAAAGGGACCTTTCACAACCTACATTGAAAAGCCAAGCCCATTGCCACTGAGCAGGTTTTGACACCTGCAAATCAGATACAACAAAGGGGAAGTGTCCCATTGGGTTCCCACAGCTGTCAATGTTCATGGGTACCAACTGCCACATCTCCCCTGCAGAGCAACGAGCTTTCATTTAGTGGAGGAGAACTTAGCCACCGTGTCACCAGGTCCCTTCAGAACTGATAGAGCAAACTAAGCAACACCCATTGTTATCCAATCCAGTCTAATTTATAAGCACTCCATAGATATTGTGGTAGTTGCATAATCTGTTGTCAGTTTGAGACTTAAGAGTGAAGGGGTGGCGTTCAGCCTGTCCATCAGGTTGCAGCTTGATGACCTCATTTGGAGCAGCTATGGAGATAAATAGCTCACTGGAGGTGGGACACACACGCTTACTTCTTGAGAGAAATTACTGACTAGGAACCCAGTGAAGCTACGGTGATGCAGCCAGAGCCCCGGGAACTGGAGGTGACACGTGGAAACCCACACCAGCACTGAGATGCTTCTACTGCCACTGGATCCACAAGACTTTCCACCCACTGGCCTGTGATTTCCCTGCATTCGGTGACATTGCATGTGTTTTGTGAGTCAGAAGAGGAATTTATAGATTGGTATTGGACTTATAGGTAAATAGACTTATGGACTTGATCTGGACTGGGCTGGAATGTTTTCTCAATATTCAATTGTTCTTGTATACAAAGCTCTTTCTTATACATATATGAGTGTATATTAATTTGTTTCTCTAGTCTACCCAGACCAACACAGATATTTTTTGAGACAGAAAATCTTCATAGAATGAGATCGCCTCATCTTTTTCCCATAGGAGGACTGGCTGCTAGGTTTCAACTACTGACCTTGATGTTAGGGCTCCTTGGTCATTCTTAATAAAGGAAGACAACACATTAGAGGCTCTTGTTTAATTTATGCATAATCAAAATGAACAAGTCTTAAACCAATGGCATTGGCCAATTCTACAGAAAAGAGGTCCAAACCCCTCACTTCATAAAGATATTGACATTTTGCTTTTTTCTATTTAAAAGCAAGACACACTGTAGAAAACCTGAAATTCTTAGTTACACAGAAACCTAAACCCCCCTTGTAAAAAGAGTAAAAAATGCGAGTAACCCAAACAAGATCCATGTGTGAAATCTCTTTGGCACACTGACACAATCAATCAGCTCCCTCACATATTTTGGGGAAAGCCAACTCATAGTATTGACTGAGTGCCAAGCTTCCATCTGAGTGAAATTCTCCACACAGAGAACACCACCAAACCCCACTTACCAAACACACAGACAATACAGAGGAAGACATACAAGCAGAAGGGGCCTCCTGTCTCGCCTGACTCATCATACTTAGATGTCATTCTACTTTCATGGAGGCAGTTTAGAGTATATTTTGCCGATTCAGCTATTCCATATTTGCTACAATGTTCTGCCATCTGTAGGTCAGTGAACCAACTTCTTGCTAAAATCTTCTATTGTGAGAGTTGACTGAACAAATATATAACCATTTTATTATCCTTTAACTTCCTACATGTGTTAATGAGTTTTCCTTTATTTTTAGTAGTACAATTGAGTGATTTCTTGTTTTCTAAAATTTTGTTCTTGGTGAAAGGGCAGGCCAATCTAACAGGAAAAAGTATTAAATTTAGTGAACTGAGTATAACTGGAATCTTAACTAAAATAATTCACCGAATAAGCAATTCTAAAAAAATTTGCAAGCATGCAGTTGCTAGAATGAAAGTGGTATGTAACAGGCGGTCAGTGGGAGGGGGGTGCAGGGGGAAGGAGCTTCCAAACATTCCTGAAAAACTGGAATGAAAAGATAATGGAAGTTTTCCATGAACTTTTTGAAGCAGCCTCCCATGAGAATGACTTTCAAAACCTGGTAGAAGGGGAACAGAACTCTGCCACATTTAATTGACTTTCATAGTCTATTTTTTAATGTTTACAATTCTTCTGAAGAAAACAATACCCACCACCCACCCAGAAACCTGTTCTTACATTTAATTGTTTCTTTGAATAATACTATTCAAAACCTCCTACTGGATAATAATATAATTTAGATCTATATACATGCATATTCTCTTTTTTATCCTCACTACAAACTTAAGTTAGGTGAAATGAGTATTTTATATAATCTTCACTTTTTTCTGAAATGGAAACAGAAACGCAGGGGCTCGTACTCCTGAAAAGCAGCAGTCCAAGCACGGTTGTCTAGGTTTGTTGAACGTACTATGGAGATTCTCCCCCAGCCTCTTCAGCTCTTCAACACATGTTATCACTCGTTTCCCACATTTAATCAACTTGCAAGCTATGTCTTGAGAAGCACATCTGAAGATCTAGTGCCAAGAACATGGAATGGAAGTTTCAAAGGAACAAAAGCCAATGGATTCCTTACAGAATTTAGAACCATGTAAAATGAATTACGGCATTCGGTTGAAATAGCCTATTTATGTGGAACCTGGAAGATGATGCCCAACCAAACCAAAGCACAGCAAATGATCAAGGTCGAGATGATTCACAGGAAGAAGAGTCTTTGAAAAAGTTTGTGGGGAAAAAAAAGGTAATTAAAAGAAAATAGAATTTCCCCATGAACTTTATGAAGTCCCCTTGTATAGAACACATGTCCTTGTTTAGGGAACACATGAAGGCACATATGATATAATGTAATATAACATAATATATAAGGCACATATGATATAATGTAATATAACATAACACAACACAACATAATGCAGTATAGCGGTAGAGGGATGCTGGAGGGTGGAAGCTGTCGAATGCGAGTAGCCTGGGGCTGGTGTGGAGCTGGAGTCCCTTCCTTTGTGTTGCCAGGGAAGGTCAGAGGAGGAGGCCACCATGCTGTGTCTGCACACACATACAAACAATGCTAGTTTTTGAAATAATCACGAGGTGCTAGGGTGTGACAGTAACTGAGGATCCGTGAAGATGCCTGAGAACCAAACGAGGTATTTCAAGCCTGAAGTTTTTTCCAATACAGAGTTTTATGTCTTTAGCAGGCAAGTAAACTCTAATTCCTTCATCTCAGTAAGAAACAAAACAAAACTATAACTAGCAAGAAGCAAAACTAGTGTCTACTTCATGGTCTTCTTGCTTAAGGTATCACCCTTCATTGCTCAAATATAAAATATGTCCTAGTATCCATGTATAAAAACTATGTTTCTCTTAAATATTTCCCCTCTCTGATCTTTACTGCTTTATTTTAACTCATTTCTGACCCAGAGTATATGTATCAGATGCACCGTGAATTATTATCTGTATTAACAACACTTGGCAGACTGCTTTATTAAATCTGCTTTATTAAATCTGAAGAGCTTAAGCAGAAAGGGTCTGATACGTCACCCATGGATCTCCACTGTCATATCTAGTAAGTAGTACACAAAATCTACATACACAGAGGGACTACAATTGTAGATCAAGCAATAAGTGAGAGAAGTATCCTTGTCAGCTATTGTGCCACCGAAACCTGCCGTTTCTCTAAAATTATAACTTTGTAACCAGTCTTCAGTACCATAAAGGGAAAGCCTCCAACTTCTTTGAGTTGAATGTATTGTGCTCAATTTCCCCCAGACCTAGTCTGAATGCACCTCCTCTAGAGCCTCCTTAGATCTGAAGTCAAAGGGGAGCTGAGCTTTCGAAGGATCTTCCCGTTCAATAAGTTTAATAAAAGCTCCCAAATGCAAGATTCAGCATTCTAGGCCCCTATGTGGATTTAAAACATCCCTAGGGAAATTTTAGATCTATAAACTAATCAACTGATTACCCTTATCCATTTGTGCTGTTTTCTCTCATGCACCACTTCCATCTGGGGTTTTAATTGGCTTTTTATCTCATATTGACTAGGTTGTTAATAGGACCATCATTCTTATTTTTAATTTCCTTATTGAGTTATCATGTTTGTATTAAAAGCAAAGGCAAGTCTGACTTAACTGTTGGAGCCCCTCACAGAAGAGGGCTCAGAAAGAAAATGATGTAAAAGAGATATGGGGGAAAATAGAGCCACAAAGGCCATGAGCGCCTCATTGTGAAATTTGAAGCCCTGATATAAAGAGGCTGATGTTTCAGCTGAGCGTAATTTATTACTGAGTTTCCATGATGGATTCAAATATATTAGTCCCGAGTGGAGTAAAGGGAGAAAAAGACCCAGTAATCTTCTCCCTTAACAATGACGGCTTAGGAAGCCCTCTGGGGCCGTGCTCATCTGTCCCACAGGGCCCACTAGGAGTTGGAACTGATTTGATGGCTTGAAACAACAGTGGTGGCATATGCAAATGAGGGAATAGGTAAGAACCTGAAAATAATTTCAGAGACCTGGAGATATATATTTATTTATTTATTTATAACAGCTCAGATTTTGTTTTGCGTCAATATGTTGAAAAATAAATAAATAGGTGCATACCTAAAATGAAAGCCTCAACTTATATCTTCATTAGATCTAGAAGAAACCTATGTCAAAGCCATGTAATTTAATGGCACCAAACCATGATAATAAGTACTTATTTTAAAAAAATAAGAAACACTGAGTTTCTAGATTTGACTTTTATTTTGAGGAGCAGCGATGAAAAATATATGCAATTTTGGTCTATTGTTATGATATTCTTAGGATGACATTAAATGCCCAGGCTTACCTTGACTAGGGGTGATATAAGCTGGCATTTGATATGCAAACAATGATCGACTGTAAGAGTTTAAAGATACCATTTTTTTAGCTTAGGAATTCGCTTTACCTGGCAATCTCAAATTCAAGATTGTTTTATTTCATGCACATGAAAATCATTCCTGAGAAATGATTTTAATTTTACTCATAGTTGGAAACATCATTGCCTATGTATGCACTGAACTACTTGACATGGCTCTTCTAGCCTTAGTCCCCCCTCTGTCATGCATTGTCGATGCTAGTCTGTATCCCTGTGATTACGGTCCTATTTTGAATTGAGCTGTCCATTATGCTGAGGAAGCAGCAGTAGTTACTGCTTTCATAGAGAATATGACTGAAATGGCACCCCCACGTTTCTTTGGAGTGCTGTCCACAACCAACACATAGGGGCTCATCAATAAAGCTTGCTCTCTTGTTTTGGGCCCTGTGGTTCTTCAGACTCGAAGCCAGCAATCGTGTCTTACCTGGTGGCCTCCTGCTGACACCTTAGACTGCGAACTGCATTGTCAGCAGTGCGAAACCACCAGGCTCTCCGTGGGCATTTGCACTTGCTACTCACATAAAGAGTTACAACCTCAGAGAATCACAGAGGCGGTTCTACCCTGTCCTACAAGATGGCTATCCATTGGAATCACTTACTGAAGATATACTTGAAGGTTAATTCAATATACTTTTTATATGTCCATCCTTCCATTCACTTTAAAACTATTGATTTTTTCTGTCCTTACCAGAAGACAAATGTGTATCTTCATATCTATTATGGAAATTGAGAGCATCAAAATATACTCCCAAATGTAAAAGGGTAAACTTAATGTCTTACATGAGATACTCCTAAGAATCCAGTGCTTCAACCTAGCATGGATGCCTCTGAGTTGGTATGTAGAGTAAACTGCTTATGGCCCTGTGAGTTGTCAAAGAACAAACAGGATTCATGGACAGGAAGAGAACAAAGCATAAAAGTAATGCTAAAAAACTGACCATACTGTGGCAGAGAGATATGAAAATGAGTAGAATCCCAAGGGACCCGACCCAAATGCCTTGATTTACAATGGTGTGCTCAGGTGGCACACAGTGTTAAGTGTTCCCACACGCACCTGAAGTGTCGTCATACAATCTCACCCACAGGTGCACTGGAAAAGTGCCTAATGATCACAGACCTGAAAATCTTTGCAGGGCTGTTCTATGTTGCATATATGGGCTCGCTCTGAATCACAATCTACTAGGTCATTGGTTCTCAACCTTCCTAATGCTGCCACCCTTTAAGACAGTTCATGTTGTGGGGACCCCCCCCATCCATAAAATTATTTTCAGTGGTACTTTATAAGTGCAATTTTGCTACTCTTAAGAATTGGGCGACCCTTGTGAAAGGGTCATTCAACCCTCAAAGGGGTCGCAACCCACAGTTTGAGAACCACTGTATTAGGTTCATTTGGTTTGGCTATTTGCAATGAAACTGGAGGCTTTGAAATGTCTACTCATTTTTCACTTCTCTTTTCCCACAAACCTTCTGAGTCCTCTTGTATTTCTTAGCCTGAAGAATCATCACCAAGTCAGCCCCATGGAGATGGCAAGAGTGAATGCTCTGTGCTCTAATGCAGTCTCAGATTTAAAGTAGTCATCAGTGACTGATCCTGGAGATAAGGCCATGGTCTATTTCCTTCCGAGAAAGCCTGCATTTGTTAGATCTCCAGCCAGGGCGGTAAATCAGATCAAGGTCAGAACAGACATTTTCAAAGGGTATCTTCAACAGGGGGACGAAGGTTATTGATGGCAGAAGTGGGAAAGGTGATGTCTGCAGATTAATGCTAGACTTCCTTCCCTAGGGGAACGGGGACCTCTCCTCATGCCATTGACCATGAGTGTGTTTCCAAGTGAAAACATTCATTTTGCATAGTCAGTGATGTGAGCAAGCACGTGAGGAAGGGGTGCTCTTTGAAAACGAGGAAGCGTGGTTTGCAGCACAGAGGTGGAGAAGCCATAAAGCCGTCTAGGTAGGAAAGAACAAAGTGATTCCAGCGTTTATCACAGAAGTGTATGGAGAGAAGAGAAGGCTAGACCACAGATTGTCCTAGATGACGGGGGAATGTGAGTGTCCCTTGTTTCCATTAGTGGCTGTAGTAATTACATAACCATGTGGATGGTAGACTAGGAGGAAAGGTCTGTGGAAGTACAGCAGCCAGAACACAGGAGTCGGACCAGTGCACACGATTTGTAGATAGATTGCGAGGGAAAATGAAAGAACACTGGTTTCATTCAGTTCTCGCAGTTCTAGAGGTATTTAGGTTGTTCAGAAGAGTCTAGGTGGAAGAAGCTAAATGAATCGCTACATTTAACAAAGGCTGGAAGTGACAGAAGTCACTTTTAATCCAGTTTTCTGTTTCTCAAATCCAATTCTATTTACAATTAGCATTGGAAACGAATGCTCCTTGTACGATAAGCCATTTGAATGTTACAACTTTATATCAAATTTCAAAAGTATCTATGTGGGTAGAGCTGTCTTTGAGGACACCAGCTGGACTTTGAACAGGGCCACAAACAAGTATAATCTAAAAATCAGATTTTCCACTCACACTGACAGTATAAGCGGCACTTACAGCGATAGATGGTCAACAAAAACTGACAGATGTAACCAAGTCCCAGAGTTTAAGTCTGATGAACATCTAAGATAGTTCTGTAAATTTCTGCCAGATGATAACAGCAATACAAAAACCAACAGAAGAGATTGTTTAGATAGAGGAGAACTTTCACATTTACAATGATTATAGAAAAAATGTAATATCATATCATAGCTGGTTTGTCTTTGAGATTTAAAATAAATAGAAAAGAGTCCAGAGCTTTCTTAGAAGTGCTTGCCAAGTCAATGTATGAGATTACAGACCGAATTGTGGTGCTGAACACTGTGAACTTTCAATGAAGTTAGAGGTCTGGTCACATAAAAGAAAATACATAGGCTTAACTCTGCTCTGGTAATTGAGAGCTATATTGTATTCCATTCCCAATCTGTATAGCCTTACCATTTTCAGTTAAAATAGCTGAAGGCATACTATTTTAATATACAGCTATATATATATATATATATATATATATATATATATAGGAGTTCACTTCAAAAATATTTTAAATCCTTTACTCCTCTCTAAATTTGAACTGAATTCCTTTTTGATACTCTTAATCTATTAGAAACCATGTATTAAAAAAAGCAGTCCTATGTCTTACACTTTAGTTTCACATATTAATCTATGAAAGTCTGGTTACTGATGAAGGGCCAAGCAGAGCACTGAGATGCAGATGAGTTGAGAATCGTTGCAAAAGCAATATTACTGTTTTTGTTTTTAACATAGCCAATAGGATCAACTGAATTTTAGGATAAAAATGGACATAACCAGTTAAAATACAGACTATGCTTCTTTGTAGAACCCGTTGCCCCTTAATGTCTTTCACATTTCATCACTGCTCAAACTCACTGCCGCTGAGTTGATTCTGACTCGAATCAACCCCACAGGACGGAGGAGAACTGCCCTTGTACGTTTCTGAAATTGTAACTTTAAAAAACATCCTTTTATTGGGGGCTCGTACAACTCTTATCACAATCCATCTACTCATCCATTGTGTCAAGCATATTTGTACATTTGTTGCTATCATCATTCTCAAAACATTTTCTTTCTACTTGAGCCCTTGGTATCAGCTCCTCATTTTTGCCTCTCCTTTCCCAACCCTCCCTCCCTCACTAACCCTTGATAATTTATAAATGACTATTGTTTTCATGTCTTACACTGTCCGATGTCTCCCTTCACCCACTTTTCTGTTGTCTGTTCCCCAAGGAGGGGGTTACAGGTAGATCATTGTGATTGGTTCTCCCTTTCTGCCCTACCTTCCCCTTCCTCTGCTGGTACTGCTACTCTCATTATTGGTCCTGAGGAGTTCATCTGCCCGGGATTCCCTGTGTCTCCAGCTCTTTTCTGTACCACTGTGCATTCTCTGGTCCAGCCAGATTTATAAGGTAGAATTGGGATCATGATAGTGGGGAGGAGGAAGCATTAAAGAACTAGAGGAAAGTTGTATGTTTCATTGGTGCTATACTGCACCCTCACTGGCTCTTCTCCTCCTGTGACCCTTCTGTAAGAGGATGTCCAGTAGCCTACAGATGGGCTTTGGGTCTCCACTCCGCACACCCCCTCATTCACAATGATATGATTTTTTGTTCTTTGATACCCTATACCTGATCCTATCGACACCTCATGATCACACAAGCTGGTGTGCTTTTTCCATGTGTGCTTTGTTGCTTCTGAGCTAGATGGCTGATTGTTTACCTTCAAGCCTTTAAGACTCCAGATGCTTTATCTTTTGATAGCCAGGCACCATCAGCTTTCTTCACCACATTTGCTTATGTACCCATTTGTCTTCAGTGATTGTGTTGGGAAGGTAAGAATCATGGAATGCCAGTTTAATGGAACAAAGTATTTTTGCACTGGAGTACTGGAGTAGAGGCCCAATGTCCATCTGCTACCTTAATACTAAACCTATAAATACATGCACATAGATCTATTTCCTCATTGTCATATATCAATATATGTACATGCCTGTATTTAGACCTCTATAAATTCCCTTTGCCTCCTAGTTGTTTCCTCTATTTCCTTTTGTGGAATTGTAACTCCTAATGGGAGTAGATAACCTCATCTTTCTCCTGCAGAGTGGCTGCTGGTTTTGAACTGCTCACCTTGCAGTTAGCAATCCAATAAGTAACCACTATGCCGCCAGATGTCTTAAATTCCAATCTACTGATTTGTTTCCTATTAAAATGCAAACGTTTCTATGGTGGTAGTATTTTCAACATAATAAACATGAGTACTATAGCTCCTTGTCAAACTTATCTTTCATTGAGAAGAACATTAGCTAGAAAGGATTGGATGATGTTGTTTTCTGCAAAGGGAAACAAAGACGATGCCAAGTCCAAGACATAGGGTAACCTTGGCCCACAACTTAACTGTAACTTGAGTAGGAGAAGAAACTCATAACTAGTAATAGTGGTGTTTGAGGAAAACAAAAAAATAATTAATTTCATCATGAAGCAAAATGTATAGGAGAGCTTCAACATCTTAAGATGATGACAAAGGCAACCTCCGGAGAAAAGCACGTTTTTCAACTGATGGAGGAGACTGGATGCCTGCGTGCTGTATTTGGGGACTCGACAAATATTACTTTCATCTTTATGTAGTAGTGATAGCTATAATTTAATTAAAATGAGAAAAAAATACAAACCTCCTTCACATAAATGTCAGCCTATATTTAAACATGTTATTTAATCTGTTGCCAGAGCACTAAAAGTTCATTATTCTGACACCTAAAGTGTTCTGGCAGAAATTAAAAATTTAACAGTTTTCCACCATTAATTCCTTGATAGAATATAACATTGTACAAATACACCAATCCTGCCAAACACCTTTGAGGAAACACAAAGTGTATTTAAAGACAGTTTCTATTTATACAATTATTCTAATACAAACGATTTTTAGTAGACCTGGGGGATCTAATTGAGCAGAGAAACCTTTATACAACCACTTTCCATTAGCAGAATGGTACTTTCTTTATTTTAAAATACCACCATCTACTCTATTTCTAGTTAATTTATTAGGTGTTTTGTTAACTCTAATATATTATTCTGACTATAGCATCACTTAGCATTTTTTTCAGATTTTTCTTCTAATGAAGAAAGGTAGCTATTGAGAACAGCCGGACATTTTTCATTTGGTGACATGTCGTATCTCTCTAGTCAGAGACCAATTCTCCTTTTTGGGGGTGGGGTGGGGGGCTTCTAACCCCGTTTTACCCTCCTCTTTATTTCGTATGCAGTGATGTGCTCTTGCTAATACATCAAAGGAGATCATGTGAGAAAAACATTTCAAATGTTTAAAATGTCTTAATCCCAATAATATAGACAAAGGTCTGGACTTTATTTTAACCAAGTAGATTAGCAGGGCTTGCACGGCTGCAGGAGCCTCACTAATTGGAAGGGGTTATGAAGTTCTTTCTGATAAAACTCCTGCCCTATCTCTCTACTCCCCACCCTGTCCTTCAATATGTACTTACACTTTCGATTGCAGGGAATCATAACTTACTTTTAAGTGACGTATATATTTATTGAGGCACATACTAAATTAATTGTGGTCTCTCAGTTTAATCACGAAGGTCTTTCGGCTTTAGCCTCAAGCTGGCCTTGTCTCATGGTTACCTAGAAGTGAGTAGTGGCTTATATCATGCACTTTAGACTTGTGCAGGGGGTTGTTTCCCATGCACTCTTCTGCCCTGCCCCATTGGGCTTCCCTGCCTTGCCACAGTTCATCCTGTGCCCTGACACGCCCAATCTTCCCAAAGTTCCCTGTTTCTGGATCTCAATCCCTCAAGTTGTTTGTTTGTTCATGCTGGTGTTGCTCTGTGTTCACCTTATGTACAAGTGCACGTGGTGGAGAGAATAATGGCTTATTTCTCTTCCAGATAAATCATTTACATTCACAAGATTGAACCATATTTTCTCCTAAAATACTGATTAATCAAGTATTTCATTCATCTTTTCTGACCCCTTTCTCTGTAGAATTATATTACTTAGTACACTAAATCATATATTTGTGACAAGCATTCCTGTTGTTTTTTAATTGTTGAATTCATGTCTGTATTTTCCAACCTTGGTTGGTGTTAGGTGCTCTGGAGTCAGCTACCACGCACAGTGAGGCCACGCACAGTGAGGCCACGCACAGTGAGACCACGTACAGTGCAGCCACGTACAGTGAGACCATGTACAGTGCGGCCACGCACAGTGAGGCCGCGCACAGTAAGACCACGTGCAGTGAGGTCATGTGCAGTGAGGCCACGCACAGTGAGACCACGTACAGTGCGCCCACGTACAGTGAGGCCACGCAGAGTGAGGCCACGTACAGTGCGGGCTACGCACAGTGAGACCACGTACAGTGTGGCCACGTACAGTGAAGCCACACACAGCAGAATGAAAACTCTGCCTTGGACTGTCCCACTCTCGCTGCTTCTGTTCTGTTTGGGCCACTGGTGGCAGCCAGTGTTCTAGTCCACTTCCTTGAGGGCCAAAGGGGAGGCCATTTTCCCGGAACTGGTCCTTCCTGATGACCTGCCGAAAGGATATGAGAGGCAGTCTTCATCCTTGCTTCTAAGAGCATATTGCCTATACTTCATCCAAGACAGATTTGTTTGTTTCTAGCAATCTTTGATACATTCAGTATTCTCTGACAACACCACAATTCAAATGCACCAATTCTTTGGTTTGCCTTATCTATTGTTCACATTGTTAGGAGGTGATTGAAAAGCCATGGCTTTGGTGAGGGGCCCAGCCTTCAAAGTCTTTGCTCTTCAACATTTTGAGTGTTTATACACATACTTAGAAAGGAAACACACTTCTAGCAGAAACTTTTATTTGTAAACTATGTTTGCATCTCCTACCGCATTCAATTTCATACTTTGGGGTATAATGTAGGGAAAAGCACAATGTGGGAAGAAGAGAGGAAGGCCTGAGGATTCAATTCTCTTCCTGTGTAAATTTGGAAAATAAATTACCGTATATACTCAAGTATAGGCTGACCCGAATATCAGCACATGCATCTAATTTTACCACAAAAACTGCATTAAAAATGTGCTGAAAAAATTCAGCTTATACATAAATATATACGGTAGCCCCTTGGTCTGTTTCTTTATCTGAAAATTGAGTTTAATAATGTATCTTGTTTAGATCTCTAGTTTTGAGAATCAGAAAGGAGAATCAGAGAGTCAGAAAGGGTTCTCCCAGTTGCTGGGAGACAATGCCTATGCCTGTATCAACGTTATTCGTGCAGCAGGTTCTTCACGCATAATGCACATTTTCTTAGGATGGTATTTGAAGATTTTCTTTATAGATCACCTAAGAGTACACCACAAACATTTAGATGTTCAGAAAATGAGTTGGCTATAGTCAGTAGAGTCTAGATTTTGTAAGCAAAGAATGGGGCAGGCCTCTTTGGATTACCCAAGTCCATCCTTCGCTTTAACATTGAAGAAGGCATGGCTCAGGGAGAGGAAAATAACTCTATGAAAACATACCAATTGGCTAATGTGGTGGCATGGCGGTATTCTTCATCACCTCCCTGCAAAATGGCATAATGCATTCTCCTCACTGTCATTGCGTCAGTGAGCATACTGCACTGTCCTATCCCTGGGAAATGTGGCCGGGGGCATTCTTCAGCACGTGGGGTGTAATGTGTCATTTTACAGGGAGGTCACCACAGACACGAAGGGGCCCAAGAGCAACCACAGCAGATAAAATATCTTAAAGCACAATTACTCTCTGTTCCTTAATTTGCACCTATCCGTGTTATATTTAGGTTGCTATATAATGATATCAAACCGTTCGTAAGATGGCTGAGGATAATACGATTTCCTATTTGTCAGAACTGGTGTAAACAAAAACTCTATTTGTATGGATTACAGTTCACTGTAAAGCAAATGAAAACACCTTCAGCCCTGGATTAATGGGAAATGTCACGCGAAAGGGAGAAAAGTTTTACCTGGTCAAGGATTTCACATCACTTGGATCCACAATCAGTGCTTGTGGAAGCAGCAGTTAAAAGGTCAAATGATGCACTGTGTTAGGTAAAGCTACTGCACAAGACCTCTGTTAAGCACTGAAAGCAAGAAGGTTACTTTGAGGACTAAGATGCACCTGACCCAAGTTACAGTATTTTCAATCCCCTCACGCACACGCGAAAGTTGGATATTGAATAAGGCAGATCAAAGAAATGATGCATTTGAACTATGGAGTTTGCAAAGAATATAGAAATTGCCATAGACTGACAAAAGAACAAACAGACCTGTCTTGGAGGAAGTATATCCAGAGGATCTCTCGAGGCAAGGATGGTGTGACTCTGTATCGCATCATTTAGACACGGGCTCATCAAAGACTAGTCCCCAGAGAAGGTCATGGAGAAGGTCATGCAGAGGGCATGGCAGGGACCAGGAGGAAGGCCCTCGGCAATACCAGTCGGCACAGTGGCTGCACCGATGTGCTCAAACTTAAGAACGTTGCGAGGAGCACACAGCGCTGGGCTGTGTTCTCTTCAGTTACCGACAGGGTTGCTATGAGCTGGAGCCTCCTGATGGCACTTAGTGACAACTACTTTAATAGAAATCACGACCACTCCTCTGTGGATATATCCATGGATTTCAAAGTATTGTCCCTCAGACCAGAATATATCAGCATTACTTACGAACTTTCTAGAACTATAATGTCTTGAGCCCCATTGCACCCTGACTCCAGACATTTAAAGGATGGCTCCTGGTCATTTGGTTTTAACAAATACTCAAGGTAATGCTGATGCATTCTATAGATTAAGCCACTGTATTCCAATATAATCCTGTATTTAATTATTTATTCATAAAAAATATATCCATGCACCACAGTACAAATCAAAACCAGTCCCCTCATGTTTTCATGGCATTTAGTACGTCTTTAAATTTTCCTCTATGTTCTTGCCTACTTACTCTCATCTTACCAATGCTTCCTATTTCTCATCTGATTGTCTTCATTTCTCATCTAATTCCCATTCATTTTTTATTTTACTTATTTTATAATTACTCCTTATTCCCTCTTGCTGGAGAAAGAGACACAAAGTGAACTTGTGACGAATCATGTAGCTATAAAACTTATTACACTGTAGTTCTGACCAAACCCTTCAGTTAAGGAATGAGTTCAGATATATTAGTGAATCCAATGGAATTCTTGCTTTAGGTCATTAGAAACACCTTGAAAACTGTACACTTTGGGGAAATAATAAATACTTTCACTCGGAAGGTTTTATGTTCATAATAATTGGGATGCAAAAGTTATTTAGTAATAGTATAATTCTTATATACTTGCCACTATAATTTTTTCCCTGGTTGCAAACTTTGCCTACTTATTCGATGTTAATTTGCTATTTCTATTTCACTGTTACTCATATAGTCATCTTTAGTGCTAATACACATATATTTCACATAATTTTTGGCTTTGTATAATGGAACTGCTTTTAGATTAGGATTAGTGTACAGTTCAGATTAATAAAAAACAAACAGATTCAAAATCATCTTGAAATTTAGCTAGTGCAATAGAGAGTTTAAGGTGTATATTATTATATGTAAGTAAATAATATTTATGTGTTTACATATATGCCATTTTTCCATAGTGTATACATATAATATACATTTATGTTATATATTAAAACATATAATGTCACAAATACCTAGTGATTCACATGTTATCTAGAGAAAAGTGACCCAATACATACATCTCTTCAAATGTAATATGTTTCAATAGAACTTATTATTTTTCCCCATGTCCGTAGTCCCTCTAAATTATATATTTCATGCTTCAAAATAACTTCCAAATAATGAGTCTATCTCTTAAATTTATGTCTCATGGCCATTGAATTGATTCTGGCTCACAGCACAGCGGTGAGTGATTTCCAACAGGTGACTTCTATCTTTAATCTCAAATTCTCCTACTATCAGTCCAGTCTATCTCTGATCACGTTGCTCCTGAATTATGGCCTTTCTCATCAAATAGAAAATAGAGCATGACCATCAAATCAGAGCTGACATATCTGGATAAATAGGTACCACTTTGAATAATATATTCTGTATGCTACATCCCCTTTATGTCCCCTAAACATTGAAAATGTGAAAGAATTGAATCTACTAAGAATAACTTTTATCAGGTCTATTTTTGTAAAATAGCATTTAATTCCAATAAATCTTTTATATGGCAGAAAACCAAAGGTAGCTGGCAAGAAGAAATAAAAAAGTAGGAATATTCATAGTGAGATAGTTCAGGTTCATTGTACCAACCTGGCTGATAAAACACATGTGGGATTAATTTTAGGACGAAGAGATATATGGCTCAGTGAGCCTCGCCCTTCTGGTTCTCTGGTCTCTTGCTCTCTGATGGTCGGACCAGAGTATAGCTGCTGCAGCTGGCAAGGCTCACTTCCTGCGAGACATCCCTGAGGAGAAGCCACATGGACCTACCCTGATGCAGCCCAGGGTGCTGGAGCAGCCGTTTGGAGACCCCTGCCAGTGCTGCGATGCTTCCACGCTCACTGGATTCAAAGACTTTCTACTCACTGGCCTATGATCATCCTGCATTCGGTGTCATTGTGTGTGTTTTATGAGTTTGAGGAGGACTTTGTAGATCGGTGTCGGACATATGGGCTAAGTCAACTTATGGGTTGGGATACTTTCTAAATGTACACATCCTATATATAAAACTCTCTTATACATAGCGGATGATATGAGTTTCTGTGGATTTGTTTCTCTAGTCTACCCAGACTAACACACATAGTAATAAAGATGTACTTACTGAAAGGACAATACACTCAATTGGTTTAGAGAGGATCTGAGGAAATACTTTGTACAATTGTGTTAAAATACATGTCATGTTCAGACTTCAAAGGGTGTTAGGCTCTGGGATAAACAGAGTTACAATAAATGTGGCTAAATGAGTAAATTTTTTTCTTCTGTGAACAATGGAATGAGACTGACTAAAATTGTAAGGCACAGAGAAGGAATGCATGTTTGCTTAGAAGCAAGGTTGGTGAGCTTGGGCCCTACCCCCAAGCCATCAGGAAGGGCTAGCTGCTAGTGAAGTCGAGGATTTGCACAAAGGACACCCTCTCCGGGAGGGAGACACTTGCTGCAAGCACTGCTCAACTACATCCATTGTGAGGATGGCACTGGGCTGGGCAATGTTTCATTCTATGATACAGGAGGTCACCACAGGTCAGAGTCGATTTAAAGGGCAACTAACACACACACCACCATCAATGTTGGTTAGGGAAGATGCTATTAATCAAGTTGAAAACATGCTTCTGAGTAAGGCTGCTAATTTTTAAATGTTTTTTTTTTCCTCTTTTAAATTTGGACATGAAATTAAGTGTCATCGTAGTATAAACTTATATTGCTAAGCTTCTTTGTCAATAACCAATGTGGCTTCATGAGTGATGTCTGATTGCTCACAGTAATATTTCATCCTCTCTGTTGCTTTTCTACCATAATATTCTCTCTATTATTAAATCCTCTTTTATAGGAGACATACATTTAAATGCTGGCCTTATTACCTCAGCTGCTTGGCCCTTATGTCTCCTTTCTAATAAATAGAATGGAGCAACGTGGCTGGATGGGGGTCTCGATCAGCAGACACCAGGGACGGCTGAAAGAAGGGAAGCTGATATACTAGGGAAGACAGAATTCACACTAATATGGGGGAATTCCCAATGAACGGCTGAGAAGAAAAAATTGCTTATTAGCAATTCAAAAAGACATTCCTTTTATACAAATCTTTACAAGTAGGTTAATTGCCTGCCAAGATTTCCCTGACATCAAAGTTTAAGTATGCAAAATCAATTCCCCAGCATTGAAATGTCATTATTTTGGACTACCTGAAATGTTGCAAAATGTGTACTGATTTTAACTCATTATTAGATGTAAGTATTCTTTTATTTACATTTATTATTCTTTTAAACTTGAAAGGTTGGTAGTGGGAAAAGAACCTATTTTCCATAAGCATTTGAACACTCGAAATCCGAGAATGAATTATTTTCTCAACATGTTTTCTAACGGAAAGAAGAAGGAGCCTCAAAAACGTCATGGGAAACCCCATGGCCTGTCCATTCCACTTTACCATGAAGGGTGTGAAGCCCCTCCTTGTATCAAGTGGTCTTGACTAGTTAGAAACAAAATACCTGGCTGTTGTTTCCATGTGATGATGCTTCCTTTCAGAATGGCTGGACAGGAAACACTCCCGGAAGAGTGAGCCACATAGTTTGTTCATTTTGGGTCAGCTTTTCTTTAGGAGCAAGAATGGTGACCCATCTCAGGCCTTCCACTGTTTTCCTTTTAGCTAAACATTGCCTACAAGTTCTTAATCGCTATGAACTTACTCAAAACTTGTGAGGTAGTTAGTTTATTGTGCCAACCTGGCTGATAAACACATGTGGGGTTAATTGAAGGGCGGAGAGATAAATGGCTCAGTGAGTCTCGCCTTTTTTGTCTCTCGCTCTTTGATCACCGGACCAGTGTGTGGCTTCCTAGCTTATTCTGTGCCTCCATTTGCAAGCTACACAACCTGTGAGACACCTAACCCGTGGACTGTGTCCCTGTAATTTGACGTTCCTTCAAGACCTGCTTCGCCACACTATTGGAATTTACATCTCTTGAACTGGGGACTGTCAGACCCTGTCATCTGGCTGACTGTTGGTGACCTGCCTTGCTGTTTGCTGCCTGTGCCCGGATAGACTGAATTGCTCTAAAGAGGACTACCCGGCTGCCCTCAAGATTTGAAGGACTGCCAGTGTCTCACAACTGTCTCACCACGGGAGTGAGTTGCACTGAGCCATCTGTACTACTTTATAATTTAATTAACTGTTTATTTCTTATGTTATATATCGATCTATCTGTATAAATATATATAAAATTATTGGCATTCTGGTTTTATTTCTCTAGAGAACCCTGTCTAACACAACTTGGATATGTCCCTTTCAAATGTATGCATTCAGGTAACACTCATCTCACTTGATTTCACGCCAATAGTTTTATCATTCTTTCATTCGCAAAGTTCTATTAAATAAATGTATTTTAATCGAGTAGGAAGCTTGTTTATCTGTAAATTACATGTATATGTATATGCATATAGGTATTTGAACAGCAAATCACTATGAAACAATGCTAGTCACACTTGAATAAAATACTTATGTTTTAGCATAAAGACTATGGCCCTTAATCACCCTTTAGGTCTAAAACTGAACTCACCTCCATCGCACAAATTTCTGCCCAAAATAGACAAATCTTTAAGAGGAACCATCACACTATGGAGATCGGCACACCTTAGAATAACCAATTATTTGAGATCCCCAGGGCGACTTTTACCCACGAGCGAGGCTCAGAGGGCTCAGAAAGGAGGAGAAAGGGACAGAGGAAGCACACGGAGGAAGTGAGGTAAGTGACGTCACACTGAGAACGCTGCAGTGAATGAGATGAAACAAAGCGTGTTTGAGTTATCGACCGTGCAACCCACGGCCTGCTTTGCTAACCTTCACCGAACTCATGATGAGTGTTTTTTAAAGATAAGATGATACACCAAAACAATGTTTTGTGTTAGGTGTCATTTGTTTAAATACTTTTTATTTTGAGAAGGAAGTATTGGATTCATTTTGAGATAATTTTATCATTGTTTTAGATAACAGATGGGCTGGATATATCACATATGTAACACATCAAAACATGTTATCCATTTAATATCACACATATTTAGAGCAATAAACTGATGCTCAAAAGAAAGTATTGATGGATTAATCAGAGCTCTTATGATATACTAGAGTTAAATAAACTTTCTTTTATAGTTATTATTTGGTATTTTAATGGTAGACGATAATACTGATGACTATATTTGGACATTGTTCTTCAATCGTTCTAGTACATATATATAAGTTTAGCATTTGCCTTTTTCTTGGTTTGATTCGTACATGAATAGAATGCAGTGGTCAAAGCCATCTTAAAAAATAGTGGTTCTCAACCTTCCTAATGTTGCAACCCTTTAATACAGTTCCTCATGTGGTGGTGATCCCCCCAACCATAAAATTATTTTCGTTGCTACTTCATAACTGTCATTGTGCTACTGTTATGAATCGGGTGACCCCTGTGAATGGGTCATTTGACCCCCAAAGGGGTCGTGACCCATAGGGTGGGAACCACTGATTTAAAATATCCTAAAGTTTACATTTAAGACTTTATACATCGAGGAAAATAAACATTAATTTATCAAAAAACCAGCCTCATTGCTGTCAAGTTGATTCCAACTCTGTAGGAACCCTGCAGGATAGAGTAGAATTACTTTCTAAGGTTTTTGACATCACTTTTTATGAAGTAGACCGTTCATGTCTCTCCTGCAGAGGCTAATGTTTTGAACTAACTTTTATGCCTAACAGTCCAACGCTTAACTCACTGGACCACTGGGACTACTTACAGTAAGTTGGGCAGGGCTTAAACAGTCACTTATGCGTTTGCAGGAATGAGTAATTACATAGGAAGAGCAAAAGCTAGCAAGTTAGGTGAGAGAGAAGCGTACAAACCTGAGATGATTCACTAAGACAAGGAGTAGATAAGAATTCTATCATTTTATAGGAAGGGGTTAATTACATTTGTCATTAAAAAAAGAACTTGAGTTTAGTTTTAAATACTTCCTCCTAATGCTTGCTTGATTATTCTCTTAAGACAAATATTAAACTTTGGATGCTGCAGTAGATCTATTTATCACTGTATGTTTTTACTACTGCACAAAAATATATCCATGTCTTTATTAGTCGGCTACCTTTCTATAAAACCAGCTAATTTGAAAGGAAAATAAACCTTATTGAATAAAACTGTGGATGTGAAATGCTTAGGCAAGGACCGGTTGTGACCTTACATCTTCTTATTAAACCCCCCAGGGCTGGAGGCTAGCCCTCTGCAGCTGTCTCTAATTGTTATGAATCAGTTACCATCTGGTAGAACATGGAATCATTAAAATGACTTGAGTGAAAGAATCTCTCTCAGGAGGAAAACAACAACAGAAACAGGTGACTGAAGAAAAAACCAAAAACATACTTCACACTCAGTGGAGGGATCTTCTAGTGCTGTGGGCTATAACAATAAGTTATGTTCCAAATGTTCAGAAAATAATGCATCTGCTCTTAAAAAACTCAGCATTTTTCTCATTTTGTAAAAACAATGAACTTGGCCAAATTGTAAATACAATGTGAAATTCTTAATAATCCTTAGAAAATAAGTTAAGATTGTGAAATTTTTACGTTGGCCTTCAAGGAGAAAAATTATACTAATATATATCTTCATATTACAATATTGAAGTAATAGATTTTATATAAGATTGTCTTTAACATAAACTGTCTGCAGGTGTGTTAATTAGAAATAGAAAAGCCAGAATAGGGATTTAGGACTTAAGTCTACAGAGTAGTAAAATATGCACACATTACCAAAGCTTGGTGACTTAGTTATGACATATTTAAGCACTGGATTTCAAACCACAAGATCAGCAGTTTGAAACTTCCAGTAGCTCCACTGAGGGAAGATAAGACTTTCTACTCCCGTCCAGCGATCCAATCTTGGAATTCCACAGTGTCAGAGAGCACCATAGTATAACATATGATCCACTAAAAGTGAAAAGACTGACTTTTATTCATATTTTCTATGAGATATTTGAGAATAAAATAGAAACAAAAGCAAAACTAAATATTATTTTTATTTACTACTACCTAATTTTGCTGGTCTATTCACTCCCCCATATACCAGAACATGAACTTGTCATGTGTTAGAAGATAGTTTCCAGAGGGCAGGGTAATAGATTTGTATTTAGATAAGACACCAAGTGAGGTCCTTTTTCATCTATTAGGAAACTCAAAAAGTTTATGGATATTTTTCATGATCTTTTCATTCCACTTATGCATGAAATCCCCTTGTGTTTGCTCTTAGCACACTGAACTGCAGTCACTCCGCACTGAGGTCAGGATTTGAAAATTTGTGTTATAAAAAAATGAAGGCTAATCACTTCAGCTCACAAAATGGAGGGTGGCTGAATTATCACAAAACTGCCAAATTACATCATTACATAACACTGAAATAAGCATGATTCATGATCCAGCCATCTAGACATGTAACTTTAACCCTCACAAAACTACCACACTAACCTTCTGACTTAGTAATTATAACTACTAGATGTATATCATTCATGTACAAAATAGCCAGATAGTTAATGTGTTAGTGTGTGTGTGTGTTAGTGTCTATAGATTAATAAATATCAAATGTCAGATAACAAGATAGTTGGTATGTGAGGAGTAATTGTACTAAAGTTTGGATATAGCCAGGACAAGAAAGCTTTGGTCAACATGTTTTGTTTTAACTCTCAAAAACAAAAATAAAAACAACCCTCACTGCCATCAAGTCAGTACTGACTCAGAGTGACCCTAGTGGACAAGGTGCTGTCAGAGGGTGCACTGTCCCTCTTTCTTCCTCGCAGAAGCTGGTGGATTTGAACTGTCACCTTGCCACTAGCAGTGCAGCTCTTAACCACTCCGCCACCAGGGCCAGCTCATCTAAGTGGCATGCTCATTACCTACCTGGCTGCTAAGGAAAAGGTTGGTCATTTGAATCCGACAGGCACTCAAAAGTGGAAAGAGGTGGCGGTCTGCATCCATAAAGATCGCAGCCTTGGAAAACGTGTAGGAAAGTTCCCTGCTCTATCAGTTGGGATCCACTAGACTGCAATGGTTGTTACCACTCAAAAAATGGGCAAGCACCCCAAAAGAGAACACAGGAATTGATAACGCCAGTACAGGTATGTGAGAAAATGAAAGCAATTACTGCTGCTACACCGACTACTGTTGGAATGAGCTATTTGTCAGTTACATTACTGGGGAGAAGTAATAGCTCTTAGATAAAATGTGGCTCTATTGTGTTCAGCATGTTATTTAAAATAGTACTTTACTTGCATGTATATTAAATGTGTGTGATAGAGAAATCACTAGCCTGGAAATATTGTTTAGTTATAGTAAAATGACATCGTGGTAAGCAAGAAATGAAAAAAAAATTTTTACTTCATGTACATCTTAGTGGTTTTACCTTTGTGTCCACATTTATGTGTTTATTTATTTCTGTATATAGATATTTGTTTATAAATTAAGAAAAATGAAATATGCAAAGAGAAGTGCTCAAATATATGTGTGCTCAAATAAATACAAACACACACGGCGTGGTAATCAAAATAGTTGTATGAAGGGTAAATGACATAGTTTTGGCTCCAGAAATACAATGAATGGATTCCTTGAATACTTAGGTTGGAAATAAAATGTAGGTGGCTCAAATTGAGATGGGCTAGGGAAAATCAAATATCTAGTTTGGCTATGCAATGTTTTAGAAGCCCATTTTCCATTGCAGAAATTGCATAAGCTGCTAAACAAAATTCTGGAGCTCAAACAAAATTAATCCCAAGCCAGAGATAAAAATTTGGAAATTTTACACACAGACGATATTAGTAAGCAAATGACTTCAAGAAGTCATGTGGAGAGAGACTGTAGAGACAAGAACACAGGAGAGAGATGGGTTTCTAATGTTTCTACAATATTTCAAGCAGCAAAAGGAGGAGACACTTATGCAGGTGGCTGAGAGCCAGTAGCTGACGCAGTGGGAAGAAGAGTATGGGTGGCATCATGGACATCGCAAGCAGAATGTGCTTTAAAGATGGGACAGATGTCAAGTGTTGTTAAGAAGCAAGAGTAAGGTGAAAAGGAATAAATAACCCTGGCACTGATTTGACATTATTATAGACGGCTTATAAAGAATTCCCAGTCACAATGTATTGAAGTGTTAGGCTGCTAACAGAAAGGTCCATGGCTCGAAACCACCAGACACTACACGGGGGAATGGTGACCACCAGACACCACATGAGTTTGCTACCTTGGTGACTATGTGGGCTAATTCTACTCTTTCCTATGGGATTGCTGTGCTTCAGAATTGACTCAATGCCAGTGGGTATAGGTGATGTGTCTCGTAGCAGCGAGGAATTACTAAACCCAAATGAAGGCCGGAGATGATGGTGGGACAGGGGAAAGTAAAAGGAAAGAGAGGAAAGAACTGTTATAGAGGTCTAAATAAAGACGTGTACATATGTAAATATATATCGTACATACTCAAGTATGGCCAACCGAATATCAGCGAGGCACCTAATTTAACCACAAAAACTGCATAAAAAATGTGCTGAAAAACTCGGCTTAATGTTGTCTCCACAGGCCTGTCTGGATAGGACAGGCTGGATGAACAATCTGGAGGAGAAAACAACGGGACTGACAGTTCCGGGGGGACATGGGAGA
>NW_022103903.1:1200586-1256564 GCF_000313985.2 Echinops telfairi
AAAAAAAAACTCGGCTTATACACGAGTATATATGGTATATAACAAGAGGGGAATAGAACCATGTACTCAGATCTATACGTTAAGAATTAAGGTGGAAGATCGACATTGGGCCTCTACTCAAGTATTCCCAAACCCTAAGAACACTTTGGACTAATAATCTGGCATTCTGTGATGCTCACCTTCCCAACGAGATCACAAAAGACATATGTGTGCATAAGCAAATGTGGTGAAGAAAGCTGATGGTGCCCGGCTATCAAAAGATATAGCATCTGGGGTCTTAAAGGATGGCAGATAAACAAACGGCCATCTAGCTCAGAAGCAACAAAGCCCACATGGAAGAAGCACAACAGTCTGTGTGATCATGAGGTGTTGATGGGATCAGGTATCAGGCATCTTAGGCCCAGAACAAAACCCAATGTGAATGGAGGGAGGGGGGAGGGTTATGGAGAGGAAGCCCAATGCTTCTGTAGCCAGTTGGACATCCCCTCACAGAGAGGTCACAGGGAAGACATGAGCCAGTCAAGGTGCAGTATAGCACTGAAGAAACACACAACTTTCCTCTAGTTCTTTGGTGCTTCCTTCCCCCCACTATCATGACCTCAATTCTACCTTACAAATCAGATTAGACCAAAACATGCACACTGCTACAGATAAGAGCCCACAACACAGGGAATCCCGGATAGGTAACCCCCTCAGGGCCAACAATGAGAGTAACCAGAAGGATTAGTGGAGGGTGGGGGGAGAACTTGGGAATCAATCACAAGGATCAAACTAGAAACCCTTTCCAGGGGGAGGAATGATGGAAAAGTGGGTGATGGGTGACCGAGGATGATGTAAAATATGAAAATAATAATCTATAACTTATCAAGGGTTCATGAGGGAAGGCAGGCGGGGGAGGGAAGGGGAAGAAATGGGGAGCTGATATCAGGGGCTCAAGTGGGAGGAGAATGCTTTGAAAATGATGATGGCAGCACATATGTGCAAATGTGCTTGACACAATGGATGAACGTATGCGTTGTGATAAGAGATGTAAGAGCCCCCAATAAAAGTATTTGATTAAAAAATATATAATGTGCTTTTGGTAAAAGTCTGCATAGCCAATGAGTGCCTGTTTGACAATTTCTACACTGATTGCTCAGTAACCCTAGTTACATTTTTCCACAATGTATCAACATTCTGTGTAACATTTTCTATAGTTGCCCTGGTCGCTCTATTTCCAGAACTGGTTTACTTGCTTCCATTGCTTTCATCTACGGTTTAGATGTAGAGCAGAGGCTCTCAAAGGCAGTAGCAGGCTAGCTAAGTTGGGGAACTTATGTTTTAGATAGTAATGGTTGATATTTTTGTTTCAGGGCACGGATTTTTTTTAATGGAGCTTATTATACACAGAGATATTACCCTTTATTTTGTGTGCCAAGTTGTTATTCAGCTAAAAGGTGATATGAGGATAGTTTTTTTTTTCTTCTTCAATTTTTATAGGGTATCTCTGGGCAATAGCTTCAAGAAGTCCTCTAGTGTAAACTTTAGTTCAGTAAATCTGGACATCCCAAGAATTTGAGATTTCTTTTGGTTTCTTCCCCATTACCCCCGATTCAATTGGAGCCCGTCCAGGTAGCCCTCGTTAGAGCAGACAGAAGTGGAAGTGAGGTACTATCTAGTTCTACTGATTTCAGGCTGGATGAGCCTGTGACTCAGGTGATTCTCTCTCTGGTTGGTTGGTTTTATCTCTGAGACTTCAGTTTTCTTCTTGGGCTTATTTTCCCCTCTTATATCTATATCTTAGAGAGTGCTTCATTGTCAATTGAGTAAGTTGCTCCTGGAGATTATGGACCTAACACTTCAACCTCAAAAAGAAAAGGAAAAAACATCTCCTCAAGGGCTTGAGTGTATCTGAAAAGAATATATAAGTGTGCCCTCAATGATGTGTGCACATAGATGTACATACAGAGCCAGGCATTTTTATGGCATTTGCTCTTAAGAAGGTCACTTTCAACAGAGATCTTAGCGTGGGTGCCTATCAGAACTAGATGGGGAGAAATGATGGGGAGGAAGGGAAAGATGGCCAAAAACAACCGTATAGCAAGTTTTGCTTAAAATCGGAGTTGTGTGCTGGTGTGATGTGTAACTCTACAGATGTATCAATGTAACAGAGATAAAAAAAAAATAAGATGGATGATTCTAGAACATATCAAGGACCGTTCCCTTGAAAGGAAGAAACTGATCTTGTGAGAAAGAAAACTGACTACAGAAAAACAGGGCGAGAAAAGGACCAGATCCAGAACAAAAGTGGCCTCTAATAAAAGTGGTCAGTCTACAGCTGTGTCCCTTAGTAGATGTGGTAATGGGAGGCTAAGAGTGCTTCCTATTGACTGCTTTTCACGTTTCATTTCAGTGATGTCGGGGAGCTCAGAGTACTATACACACATAACTAGAACTTGGAAATGATGAGAATGTTGGAAGACCGAAGAGAAACAAGAGTGGGAGCGTGGGCTGGGCAAGTGTTCTGTCAAGAAAAATTCAGTAGGATCATCTGTCCTCATCCCTTTTAATTGGCATATGCAGGAGAGGGCTACTAGCAGGCCAAATGAACATCTGTGTTAGGACTTGAGATGATGCATGCGAAGGACTGGAAGAAGAAGGCATTTGGGACGGGCCACAGCACTGCTTTGGTCAGACAGCCAAGGTGTCCGTTTGTTGTCAGCAACAGAGCAGCCTCACAGAGGATGGGGAGCTCTGTACGAATAATGGTTACTTGCGGGTGGTAGGTAGTGCTTCATTTTATTGTAACCCAAGAAGCGGTACAAACAATGACAGGTTCAGTAAATGATGGCTCCAAAAGACACACACAGTGTCTTTTATATGCTACCTTTCATTTGCCACAAAGTGACCATTTTAGCTTCTAACATCTCTCTTCTTCTCCCATGCTTGCTACAGTTTCTCTCAATAGCTCTACCTAGGAATGGGAATCACAGAAAAGCTGAAATGGAGCATGTAGAAATTTTCAAAACTTTATAAATAAGTAGGTTGAATACATCACCATATGCTTTTGATGAGTAGGTTTTACTCTGGTTATTATGACAGGGAGATAAGGGAAACAGAGGAATATTATATTCTGGCCACCAAATGCAAGAAAGAATTAGTAAGAATTTTGATACTTTTGTGCATGTATGTGTATATATATACACTTAGTGTGGTAGTTATATAATCTGCTGTCAATTTGAGAGGATTATGAGTGAAGGGGTGGAGTCTAGCCTGTCAATCATTGTATAGCCAATGAAGCCTGTGTGGGCATAACTTTCCCCTGAGGATTCTGGGAATTCCTGTATTTTCTCCTGTAGGAGGAGATATTCTCCCTCTCTTAACTCCCCGAGAGACACTCTACTGACAAGGCACACAGCACTGCACTGATAGACCCCAAGCCCTGGGAACTGGCGGAGCCACGTGGAGACCCTTGCCAGCACTGAGATGCTTCTACTGCCACTGGATCCACAAGACTTTGCACCCACTGGCCTGTGCTCTTCCTGCATTTGGCATCATTGCATGTGCTATGTGAGTCTGAAGAGGACTTCATAGATTGGTCTGAGACATATGGGCTAATCTCAGACTTATGGACTTGATCTGGACCAGGCTGGGATATTTTCTCAATATTCAACTGTTCTTGTTTATAAAGCTCTTTCTTATACACATATGAGTCTCCCTGGATTTGTTTCTTTAGCCTATCCAGACTAACACACTTAGCTATTATATGTGCATAGAGGTGCTTCTGTTTGGGCTTAAATGGAAATAACTAGTCAACTAAAACTATGTCCCAAAGGAAACACGTCTCTTTCATTGTACATTCCAACACCGATGACTCCTTAGTTGGTGGTCCAGGTATGTTATCTCCTATTTTAAGACTGAATCACTGTGAGAAATCAAGAACAATGGGTCAGAGATCTAGTTTTATTTTGTCTAGCCTTCTCCCTAAAGGAAAACTGGAGTTGAGTCAAAAGGAAATAGTCTTTTTCTCATTTATCATCCAAAGAATTGATCCTCTGAGAAAGCGCCAGAGGAGCAGTAGCAGACTGAGCATGCAAACCCTCTGGCACAGCCTGCAGACCAAGTCAGGGAGCTTTGATCTGCCATCGTGGCTTGGCCATAATTTGTGGGATAACTGATCTCTTTGGTCAGAGAAAATATCGTGCATATCAATGTTTTACTACACGAGTCGGTTTGAAGAACAAGTTATTTTAGTAAGAAATAACTACCAGTTTTAGAAAGAATGCCACCAACCAAGTAATTACAAGGTCAGATGAATCTATTACAGTCATAAACTTCTCTTGTCAACACTCCAAGATAAAGATATTAAAAACAGGGATAAAAAAGAACCATAGACTTTATAGGACCTGTGCAGTAGACAATTTGAATTGGCTTTAACTGAAGGGAGAATCATATACCAAAATGGAGGTGTATTATTATACAATCAACAAAGTGTAAATGACATTTCATGTGATTCAATGTACAAAAAAATTATTTCTACAACATGACAGGATAAATGGTCTCATGTGAAACGAAACACACTAGAACCCGTTAGGTTACCCAATTAATATTATCATGCAATTTTCTCAAAGGACAATAAATGGGCCATTGCTTTTTTCACAAACAGGGAATATTATCAGCAAACTAAACCAGGACTGGACTAAACAAATCTTTCAGTTATGAAAATGTCACAATGCAAAGAGACATCAGACATCGGGTCGCTCAGCCCTGAATGGCTCATTTTACCAAAGAGAAAATCCAGTCTTTGAGAAAACTGACGACTTGCTGAAGGCCACAAATCATGACGAGCCGCCATCATCAGAGCTAGCCTAGTCAAATAAGAGCAAGCCTTTCCCTTTCCCTTTGAAACATAATCTCTTCCATGGTTCCACCTGGGCTTCCAGTCCTTCCTTGCTTGTTGGAGTCTCTGTATGACAAATCACTCGAGCCCTCTCTTCTCTCGCCAGGAAGTGTGAATTTGCCACATTTTGGACTGGTTTTCCATACCTGCCCTGCCTAGCATTCATTCTCAAGTATAATTAATATACCTTTTCAAAGCCAGTGAGCCTGCCTGGGGCAGTAGATGGGAATGGAGGAATGCCAGTGCAGAACGCTATATGTTTTCTGCTTTGAAGAGCTAAAGGAGTACAGAGCTCATGCCGTGTGATCATCTTCTGAAAAGACTTTTCTTCTTCAATAACACAAAGGAGGAGTTGGAATGTACTACTTAGTCTCTAGAGCACCGTGTTGACAATTCTTATTTCATGATGGAATATCTGACACAAAGAGATTAAACAGGGAAGTCCCAGTTCAGTTCATGTGGTTTGAACTAGGGGAAATTATTTTAATGGATGGAGGCCATCCTAGAGAACACACTAGTCAAAGAGTCAAGGCAACGCACCCAAGAAAAATAGTGGATGATTTTACCTGACTGCCGTGTCAAACATGTCAGAGGTGAGAGATGAGAGGAACCATAAAAGTGGAGGGAGCTGAGTACAAATGGGGAAAGTACGTATATTAAATGTGTAATCGTATATGATTAGAAAATGATTAGGGGAACAGAACATATGGTAGCAAAGAAAATGATGGATGGTACTGCAGTGTTTTTCAGAAAAGGAGAAAAAAGGACATCGAGGGAGGTGAGAAAGGTTTTCAGGTTGGCCAAGATAATATGTACAAAGGCACAAATGGAACATAACTAAAAAATGAATAATGTCTAAAATAGAATATGAAGCAAACACAATTCAATGAACTTAAAGTCACTTGGCATGGAAGGGGAATTTGGGGCAAATAATCCTGTTGGAGTTCTTTAGAAAAATTAGCTTAATATTAAATAGAGATGGGAGAATCTTCAGAACAGAGTTTGTAATGCATATTTTACAAATGATTGAGAATTCCAAGGAATGGGGCTGTTATAAGACACTGGTAAGGTTTCCATCACAAATGGCAGGAATGAAACTTACAGAAAGGGGGGTTGGAAGGTCATTGACATGCAGGAGGAGAATTCCAACCTTCTATTTGGAAGCATTAGGTTCTACTCCAGGTCAATGTAATTCATACACAGGTGTGAGCCCTCAGCCACCACCCATATGTCTGTGAAGGACTGCATGTGGTGATGATGCTGAGCAGGGTTCAGTGGGGTTTTAGAGTACAACGGACTGGGAGCAATGACATTGGATCTACTTCTAAAATTCATACTATGGAACCCGATGCAGCACAATCACCGATGCTATTGGGTATGGGGACCATCAAGAGTTGGAGGCTGACAGAAAGGAAGCTAATAACAGGAGCAACAAAAATCTGAAGGACGGAATAGTATCAGAGCCTAAATTGTGAGAATCTGATTTGCAGGAGGCTATGGATGACACTGGAAGCCCAAGATACAATTGTGAGATCTGTACAGGAGATAAGTCTCTGGCGATTTCCATCTAGCCATAATTGAGGGATGGGAGAAGAGTGAGTGCCAAAGAAAGTGCATTGGAGAGATGACTATAAGATCGAAAGGATAAACCTGACTTGAACGGTTAAAACCTTGTCAATCGATTCCCCCCTCTGATGCATTTTGGGCCAGATCTGGTTTCAGCTGTATTTCATCTGGTTCCGTACTCTTTCTTGTTTGTTCACGTTAGGGTTTAACTCAGACATGTTATGCCATTAGAGGTCGCCCTCTTGAATTTGTGTTATATATTTTTTTGCTTTTTTTCTGTTTTTTTTTTTTATTTATTTGAAACCCAGGATTGATGAACCGATAAGGATAGCGGTACAATAACAGTTTCTTGGGGGTAGGGTGCAGCAGGGGGTGGTGGTGGTAGTTAGGGGGGGTAAATGGGATCAGATGTAAAGGAGTCCGGAAGGAAAAGAATGTTTTGCAACTGATTGTGGTTGCAATTGTATTATACTGCTTGATGTGATTGAACTATGGAATGATATGATACACACATTAACTCCCACTTTTTAAAAAGAGGACATCTTTTTTTTGAAATCATTTTATTGGGGACTCGTACAATTCTTACCACACTCCATACATACATCCATTGTTTCAAGCACATTTGTACATTTGTTGCCATCATCATTCTCAAAACATTTGCCTTTTACTTGAGCCCTTAATATCAGCTCCTCATTTCCCCCTCCCTTCCCACTCCCACCTCCCTCATAAACCCTTCATGAACCATTCAATAATTCATAAATTATTATTATTTTGTCATCTCTTACACAGTCCATCGTCTCCCCTCGCCCACTTCTCTGTTGTCCACCCCCCAGGGAGGAGGTTATATGTAGATTCTTGTAATCGGTTCCCCCTTTCCACCCCACATTCCCTCCATCCTCGGGGCATCGCCGCTCTCACCACTGGTCCTGAAGGGAACATCTGTCCTGGATTCCCTGTGTTTCTGTACCAATGTCCATCCTCTGGTCTAGCCAGATTTGTAAGGTAGAATTGAGATCATGATAGTGGGGAGTGGGGAGGAGAAAGCATTTAAGAACTAGAGGAAAGTTAAATGTTTCATCGTTGCTACCCTGCACCCTGACTGGCTCATCAACTCCTCACAACCCTTCAGGAAGGGGGTGTCCAATTGAGGACATCTTTTAACAGGCAATAGCAGCAACTGATAAATGTTACATAATCAATACGAAAGAGAAGATGAAGCCTGGAAAATAGCTTTGAAGAAGGGGATGGAAAATATACTTCAAGTTATAGTAAGAAGGACAATAAAAATATGGATAAGGTATAGGAATTCTGTGATGCTGCTGCCAAGACTATGCTAGCAAATTTAGTGACTAGAAGTCAAAGCCTGTATTTCTATACAATTGAATATTTGAAGATGTTTCAGGGCAAAAAATAAATAAATAATATATATATATATATATATATAGAGAGAGAGAGAGAGAGAGAGAAACCTGGTAGAAGGCCCATGCACATTTCGATGGTCTGTGATTCATAGGAGATCCCTGGGTGACACAAACGGCTTGCAGTGGTCTACCAAGCCAATGAGTCAGCACTGACTCCACGGCAGTGCCATTGGCTTCAGGTGACTAAGCTAAAGATCGGTAAGATGTTTCCGTCAAGGAAATCCGTGGGATCAAATCTACTGTACATGCAGTGTGACCATGAGCTGCAATCGACTAGCCATCAATGGGTTGATTTATTAATTGGGTTAAGAGTCACAGGACAAGACAGACAGAGAATATTTGGTGAAGGAAATTCAGAGGAAATATATGACAACAATATTCCTGTTCTAAGTGAGACCCTTCAATGAAAGAGAACATAATAAGGACGTTTTAAGAGACCCAGAACATATGATAAGATTTCACGTCAGGAAATATAGACTAGGTCATTGGTAATGGGCAGCTGAGCAATGATGGCGCATCACTTAAGTACTCATCTCTAAATGGACAGGTTGGCAGTTGAAACCCACCCAGCAACTTTTAGGAAGAAAGAGCCAGGGTTCTGTTTTGCGAAAATCGGGCAGTTTCACTGTCACGTGAGAGGTCTGTGAGCTGAAATTGATGTGACGGTATCCAACAACAACGTGTAGGTAAGGACCTATGTGTATATGTTCAGTTAAATATTCCAACCATGTAGTCTACCTAGTCACAGAAAAATACAGAAGATCAATCAACTTAGACACAAAATACAAATGAAGGAGAGTTTAGCAAGTCAATTAAACACCAGGCAAGTTATCTATGTAGCTATTCATCCATCTATCCAACCCGAGAAAACTAAGTCACTGCCATCCAATGCCAACTCAGTGTGATCCTTTAGGACAGGGTAGAACTGCCCTCTGAGTTTCTGCGATTAACTCTCTATGGGAGTAGAAAGCCCAGTCTTTCTCCCGCATCCATCTACAGACAGATAAATCTAGAGATACAGGGATAAATATCACGCACATACAGATACATCTATTTACTGACATACATAGTTTTAAAAATAAACCACTACAGAAGAACATACATAAGTTGCCCTATTTCAACACACTATTAATTTTTATTTGTGTGATGAGAACACACTTTACTAATCTGATTCTTAGTCTTCCCTCGGGGAGGGGAGCAGCAAGAACCCCAGGGAATAATGAGGGTGGGCATGGGGACAGGGCGTGGTGCCCCAACAGGCTGGACTGGAAAATACTCTTAAAGGCCAGCGATCCTTGAACTAACTACAAGCTTTTCTTTCTTGGTATATTTTAATTTGCTCTTTGCCAGTGGCTTGATGTTATTGCTGTTTTGTTGTACATTGTTGCTTGGTTTTGCTCTGTCTTGTTTTTGTGCATGTTGTTGTCTCCGCAGGCCTGTCTGGATAGGACAGGCTGGATGAACAATCTGGAGGAGAAAACAATGGTACTGACAGTTCCGGGGGGACATGGGAGAGGGGGAGGTGGGGGAGGTGGGGGGAAGGGAAGAAGTGTTAACAAACCCAGGGACAAGGGAACAACAAGTGATCCAAATTGGTGGGGAGGTGGGTGTGGGAGACCTGGTAGGGCAAGATCAAGGGGAATGTAACAAAGAGGAAGTGCTGAAATCCTGGTGGGGACTGAGCATGATAGTGGGACAGGAGAAGAATCAAGGGAAATAGAGGAAAGAGCTGGGAGGAAAAGGGCATTTATAGAGGTCTAGATAAAGACATGTACCTATGCAAATATATTTGTATGAGGATGGGGAAATAGATCTATGAGCCTATATTTATAGGTTTAGTATTAAGGTAGCAGAAGGACATTGGGCCTCCATTCAAGTACTCCCTCAACGCAAGAATACTTTCTTCTATTAAATTGGCATTCTATGATGCTCACCTTCCCGACACAACCACTGAAGACAAAGCGGGCGAATAAGCAAATGTGGTGAAAAAAGCTGATGGTGCCTGGCTATCAAAAGATATAGCGTCGGGGGTCTTAAAAGCTTGAAGGTAAACAAGTGGCCATCTAGCTCAGAAGCAACAAAGCCCACATGGAACAACATACCAGCCTATGAGATCACGAGGTGTCCAACGGGTCACTGAAGACAAATGGGCTTCACTGAAGACAGATGTGCTTAAACACAGGAATGGCTGGGAGGCTGGCACAGGATGAAGGCTCTCTTTCATGTTACTGTATGTAGGGTCACAGCCAATTCCACCATATGCAACAACCACCATTATTCCTCGGAGAAGTTATGAATTCTGGATCAGTAGGGTACCATGTTTTTTTTTTTCTTTTTGGAATAGTTAAAATTAAAAAGAAACTTTTTTTGGTGTGAATTTTTGCATCATTCAACAAATAACCATATGAATTCACACCTATCACTCCAATCCAGACTCAGTGACCCTAACGTGGCAGGTCAGAATCATCCCTAGGGGTTTCCAAGACTGAAAAGCTCGTGCAATCCCGGTGCACAGTGGATTATGAGTTCAGCGGCTAAATGCAAGGTCAGCAATTCGAACTCCCCAGCTGCTCACAGGGAGAAACATGAGACTTTCTACTCCCCCAAAGATTAACAGCTTCAAAAACCCACAGTGGCACTTCCACTCTGTCCTATAAAGTCACCATGGATCTGACATCATAGAACGCCATAATCTTTCGAAGCTTTGATTGATACATAATTTACATATCATACAATTCAATAGTCCAATCATTTTTAAAAAAATCATTTTACTGGGGGCTCGTAGAACTCTTATCACAATCCATCCATCCATCCATTTTATGTCAAGCACATTTGTACATTTGTTGCCATCATCATTCTCAAAACATTTGCTTCCTACTTGAGCCCCTGGTATCAGCTCCTCATTTTTCCCCTCCCTCCCTGCTCCCTCTCCCTTATGAACCTTTGATAATTTATAAATTATTATGATTTTGTCATATCTTACACTGTCCGATGTCTCCCTTCTCCACTTTTCTGTTGTCCATCCCCCAGGGAGGAGGTTCTATATAGAACCTTGTAGTCGGTTCCCCCCCTTTTTTTTTTACACCTGGGGGCACACAGCACTTACAAGGAGATCGCCAAGCTCAGAGGGATGCCCCTTGCTGGCCACCCAGCCTTTCCCAGAAATAAGGCCTCTGGGTAATCTCAACTCTCGCCCTCACTAGCCCTCAGGTGAGCTGGCCAAGCAATAGGGCCATGGCCCACATTTGCCTCCAGGGTGCTAGAATGTGTTTCCCCTCCACTGCCCTCCAACCAAATGGATGGGGTCCTGGGTCCACTTGGACTTTGTTCCCTGTGACACAGTGAGTGCCCACTCATGTGCAGTTCCTGGTCCTGTCCACTGTGCATTGTACTTTATCAGGTGCACAGAGTTAAATGCAGTGCCTTTATGACGTAACAAGTGCATGGGCTTCAGAGAAAATAAGCCTAAAGTTTCATTTTCCAGGATGTTCAAGCTTTTCTGTAAATTTGAAATAAACGGCAAAACAGCACACATACACAAAATCTGGGCATAAAATAATTCTATCTGGTGGGAAGACAAATATAAAGAAGCCATGTAGAAATATATGAACAGAATCTTTTTATTTCAAAAATTTCAGCTGAAACATCGGTGGGCTTGTTGCACATAGTGTAAACCTATGATAAAGGAAATACCCTGTTATAATTCCACCACTGCTGGCATCTTAAAAATTCATCTCACTGCCCTAAAGTCAAAGTCATTTAGTGGTCAAATTTTAAAGATAGACAAGTCACTCACTGCAGGCAACAGAAAGATTTCTCCCAAGTTGTCTCCCCCAAGTACATGTTAGACTTGGGACACTGCTTGCAGCTAATGGTAAATGATTGTCAAGTTACCTCCCTGAAGGCTGTCAGTTGCCAGACTACTGTCTGGTCCCACCGCAAGTAGGGCTCACTGCCTGCTGTTGAGGACAACAGGCTACTTCTCCCTACAGGCTTGCAGCCATCAGTCTGATACACCCTACCGATAATGGTTCCTATGGAGATCCAGAGAACACCTGCTCAGTGATATCCAAAGTTAGGTTGCCATCATGAAACTAGGGTCCGCCCATCTTGTCTTATTCCCTCCTCTTCCAATAGCATATGATCCCTTAGATCACCCCCTCCCATTATTGAATTACCTATAGCATAACCCTTTGCTGTGACGTATGTCTTCACCTATAATTAGGGGGCTTGCACGTCCCCAGAGAATACAAAAGCCATGGTTAGCATTAAATATCTCTCTTTCCACGTGGGCCACCAAGCGAGGCTGAGGTGAGCATGCTACCATGAAATGTGTCTGACTCCATTATTTCAATCTCTTCTATCTCTCATGCTCTCTATGACTTTACTATAATCTTTAGTTATTATTGCTATACCATTGCACCTACCGGACCCATGATGATGTGTTAGGGGCTGGTTTTCCCTCACAACTCATAGTCTAAGTGAGCTATAGAAATGTGCCTAGTTAGCTTTAGACATACATCTGCAAAATTCATGTAGAGCTGTCAACCGCTCTTAACTGCTCCCATAATAAAAACAAAACCCCAAACTCACTGCCATTGAGTTGATGCTGATGCATTGCGACCCTATAGGGCAGGGTACAGATGTCCCTGTGAGTTTCCCAGAAGGTAACTCTTTATGCGGTAAAAAGCCCCATCTTTCTCCCATGGAACAGAGGGTGGTTTCAAACTGCCGACCTTGCAGTTAGCAGCCCAATGAGTAACCACTACACCACCAGAGAAGCCATGTCATATAAAACAACAACAAAATAAAACAAGTGGGGTGGCTTCAAAAAAAGCAAATCATTGCATCACAATTTTAGAGTCAACATGTCCAAATCAGGGTGCTGGCGTTAGGTCACAACCCTTCCTGAGGGGTAGTCCTGGGTGCTCTGGGGAATTCTGTGGTATCTGTGCTTCCCCATCTCTGTGTTCTGTGTCTATTGTGTTCTTGTTATCCAACAACGGCAATTAGGTAAGGTTTCATGAACACAGCACACGGCTCTCCTTACAAATAAGAATTTATATAGAGAGGGATTTGGTTCCCACATAAATTTTAGGAGGAGTTGGGTACAATTTAATCATTAACAAGACACAATCATCTCAATAGTGCAACATTTTTTACAAATGCTCATAGATCATTTTTCATGAGCAACTACAGAAAAAATAAAATAAAATTTTAGTCATGATTTGCCAAGATTATTTACAGTCTTTTGGTTCACACCACTAGAGAAAACAGAACCACATTTATTTCACGAAGAGTAAGGTATTATACATATTTAGATTACAGATCTGACACATATATGACTAGAGTGACCGGCATATTGTATTACTAGGAGTGCTCTACATGTTAGGTGGCTATGATTATGAAGTGAAACACACATTTACTTCATCTCCTTTGTAGTTAAATGCATATTGGAACACGAGAAATAATTTAGCACTATTCCTCTATTGAACAGAGATTAAAATGCAGAAATGATAAACAGATTTATTTTATCTTACCCAAATTTGTAAACATTGACTTTTAAACTTGTAATACTGATTTGATAAATAGAATTGGACAATATAAACAATAAAAGTACTTAAAATGTTTCCCCATATAAGAACAAAATAACGCATACAAAACAAAACAACATACTGTAAAATTTAAAGTTTACAAAGAATTTAAGAGAAGAAAAAGAATAAACAAAATCCCTCTATCATCAGTCTGTCAGTCATTCACATATTCACATTTTACCAAAAAGAAACACAACATCCTCTGTGCATACAGAGGAAAAAGCTGTCTAACGACACAGCAATGTATAAAAATTAGTTGCATAAGATTAGTATTTGAGGACAACTTTCAGAAACATTTTGAAAGCTTAACCTACATGAATACTTGTTGCATTTTCTGATGATTAATCAATGGAGTTCAAAAACAAAATCTAAGTTTGCTTTTCTTAAAAGCTAGACATGATCCTTAGACTTTTTTCTATAATGATATACACGCATATATTTCAATCAATAAACACTTGAACATCTGGGATTTTAGACGAACTTTCTCAAGAACTTTTGGCAACACATCTGAAATGGATCAGCAATTTGGAAATGCATGATTGACTAAAAATAACTTTTAGAAATGGTCAGATACATACTACTAGACAAAACAAACAAACAAACAAACAAATAAACACACACAAACCCTTCACTTATTCAAGGAATACAATTTAGAAACTGCAGCTTAAAGTGAAAACATGCAGGCAACCAGCAAGTCATATCAATCATGATTATGCAACATATAAGTCTGGGATACAGTGTACTTGACTAATCAAACAAATATAGTAGATATTTGGAGACTCAACTCCCACCCGGTCAATTTTGACTCACAGTGACATTGTGCGACAGAGTAGACTTGCCCCCTTCGGTTTCCAAGACTATAAATCTTCTCAGGAACAGAAAGCCTCATCTTTCTCCAGTGGAGCAGTTGGTGATTTTGAACCTCTGATCTTGAGATTATCAGCCCAATGCATAACCCAGTACAACAGAACACTAGAGACTAGGAATGTCAATGATAAAACTTTAACCGATAGTCCTTCTATGTTAATTCTTGGCATTGTCACTTAGCAATAACATATTTGGGACTAAGCTACTTAACTTCACATGAGCCTCTTATACTTCATCTGTAAAATCAGATAAACTACTTTAGCTTATTGTGAAATTTAAATACAGTCAAACAAATCACATGTTTACAAATGGGTTTTCTCCAAAGCATTTATTGAATAAACTTTTAAAATTAATATATCGTTAGAAAGTAGCAGCTAGAAATGTTACTTTTTCTTTGAACAATTAATGCTTATTAATTTCCACAGTCAGAGTTCTTTGATATTGCAATAGTGAAATGTGTATATTTAAAAAAATAATCATTTCCTCCTTTCTTTATTCAATTTGAAGGTACAAAAGATGCTTCTCTTGCTCATTCATTCTTTTCCCAGTTTAGGTCTAGCACCCATGTCAATGCTGTCATCTTAATTATCCTAAAAAGAAGAGGGATAAATCCAATCTCTCGTAACCTATCACCTAATCCAGAAACCCTGCTAGCATGATGGTTTTGAACAGGGCTGCCAACTGCAGTGCCACCAGTTCAAAATCGCCAGCTGCTCCTTGGGAGAAACACTGGGTTGGTTAGTCACGTAAAGAGTTTGCTTGACAATAAAGTTAGTTGTTGATTAAAAAAAAAAAAGAGTTACAGTCTTGGAAACTTACAGGGGCAGTTCTGCCCTGTCCTATTGGGTCACGACTATGAGTTGTTGACTCTTTGGCAGTGAGTTTGGTTTTAATTACATAATCATACATAAAAAGAATAATAATTCAATATGTAGTATATAAATGTATGTAGTATATATCAATTATCCTTTGGCATTTATAAGTCAAAGACAAAAAATTAGTCAGATACTTGCATCTCTCTGTCGAACCACTGTGACTCAGATCTAACTGTATACTGACACAGGCTTGTAGTGACTCCAATACTAAAAGAGTTTCACTTTTGTCAATGATGTAAAAACTGGGTATTACGTGCCTCATTTTATAAAGTAGTTCCTTCCTGGCAATGATGATATAGAGCAGAAATATCAGCCAGCTAGGCTCAGATGATTAAAAATGAGGCCTTTTCCTACATGGATGCCATAGGAATATTGGAATTGTTTTCTTTTTGGAGAATTACACTGATTATTATAGGGTATAGTATTCTCCCTGGAATTTACCTGTGATATGGAGCTTGTTATGACTCCTTAATAATTATGGCAACTGAATGCCCTTGGAGATTAGTGAAATAGTTCTTACATCTTGTTGTGAAATCAATTCCAAATCATGGCAACTCCTTTTGAGATAAAGTAGATGTGACGGCTTCCATAGAGTTGTAAAATTCTATGTTATTAATGAGATAGATAGTAAGCCTTTTCTTCCCTGCCCTCTACATAGCTGTGTTAGTCTGGGTACTTTAGAGAAACAAATCCACAGAAATTCATTTATAAGAGAGAGTTTTATATAAAGGGTAAGTGTGCATCAAAAAAACATCCCAACCCAGTGCTGCCCAAACCCACAAGTCCAACATTAACCCATATGTCCAACATCAATCCACTAAGTCCTCCTCCATCTCACAAAACCCACACTATGATACCGACTGCAGGAGGAAAGCCGAGTCAGTGAATGGGTAACCATCACAGTGCCGGCAGGGGTCTCCACACAGGTGCTCTAGCACCCAGGGCTACATCGGGGTAGGTCCATGTATTAGTCTAGGTACTTTGGAGAAACAAATCCACAGCAACTCACGCATAAGAGAGACTTTTATGCAAAGAAAATGTGCATCACGAAAACATCCCAACCCAATGCTGCCCAAGCCTACAAGTCCAACATTAACCCATACCCAACACTAGTCCACAAAGTCCTTCACCTCACAAAACAGAGGCAATAATGCCGACTGCAGGAGGAAAGCTGAGTCAGTGAACGTGTAAGCATCTCAGCACTGGCAGGGGTCTCCACACGGCTGCTCCAGCAGCCAGGGCTGCATCGGGATAGATCCAGGCGGCTTCTCCTTGGGGATATCTTGTAGGAAATCCATCTTGCAAGCTGAAGCAGGGAACTGCTAAGGCAGCTGCACCCGAGGCAACCATCACAAAACAAGAGACCCGAGAACTAGAAAGGCAAGGCTTCACCACCCATTTATCCCTCCGCCTTTCAACCAGACCCACATGTGATTATCAGCCAGGCTGGCACAATTAACTAACTCAGTCCATGTGGCTTCTCCTCAGGGATGTCCTGCAGGAAGTGAGCCTTGCAAGCTGCAGCAGGGAACTGGCTAAGGCAGCTGCACCCTGGTCTGACTATCAGAAAGCAAGAGACCTGAGAACTAGATTAACCCCACATCTGTTTATCGGCCAGGTTGGCACAATAAACTAAGTACCTCAGTAGCTTCCAGTATGTTGGTTAGCAGCTATTCATATAAACTATTTGCATCACCCAAAGGCTACTAAAATAGCTTGTAGAGAAATTATTCTTAACCTATTGTTGCCCTGCCTCCCTACAAAGGAATTATATTCACTTACATTTTTTTGATGCTTGTAATAATTTTAATCATAAACAACATTTGATAAATATAGCTGTCAATGGTCTAAATATAACATTTCTTAGATTACATGAATACCAAAATTGATATGTAAAATCTTTTTACATTGAATTACAACCATATTAGTTAGGACACTATTAGCAACTGATTAGAAACCTTTCAAATTTTGTCTCCTTTTTCTTTCTTTCATTTAAAAAAAATACTTTTATTGGGGGCTCCTACACCTTTTATCACAATCCATACAATCATTCATTGTGTCAAGCATATTTGTACATATGCTGCCATCATCATTTTCAAAGCATTTTCTTTCTACTTGTGCCCTTAATAACAGCCCATTTTCCCCTCGCCCCCTGCCTGTCTCCCTCATGAACCCTTGATAAGTGATAGATTATTATTGTTATATCTTCCATTGTTCTCTATCACCCATTCCCCACTTTTCTGTTGTTCATCCCCCTGGGAGGGGGTTATATATTGATCTTTGTGATAGATTCCCCCTTTCTCCCCCGCCCCCCTCCACCATCCGCATATCCTCCTGGTATCTCTATTCTCATTGTTGGCCCTGAGGGGTTTATCTATTCTGGATTCTGTGTTTCGAGTTCTTATCTGTAGTAGTGTGCGTACTCTGGTCTAATTTGATTTGTAAGGTAGTATTGACATCATGATAATGGGGGGAAGGAAGCATTAAAAAACTAGAGGAAAGTTGTATGCTTCATTGGTGTTATAGTGCACCCTGACTGGCTCATCTCTTCCTTGTGGCCCTTCTGTGAGGGGATGTACAATTGTCTAAAGATGGGCTCTGGGTCTCCACTCCACATCCTCGCTCCCCCAACTCACATTGGATCTGATTTTGTTCTTCTATATATATGTTAAGAATTAAGGTTGCAGATGGACATTGGGCCTTGGCTCAATTACTCCCTCAACAAAAGAATACTTTGTTGTAATAATCTGGCACTCTGTGATGCTCACCTTCCCGACATGATTGCTGAAGACAAAATGGGTGCATAAGCAAATGTGGTGAAGAAAGCTGATCGTGACTGGCTATCAAAAGATATAGTGTCTGGGGTCTTCATGGCTTGAAGAAAAACAAGAGGCCATCTAGCTGAGAAGCAACAAAGCCTACATGGAAGAAGCACACCAGCCTGTGTGATCATGAGGGGTCGATGGGTTCAGGTCTCAGGCATCTAAGACCCAGAACAAAATCACTTGCATTTTTATCATTATCCAAAGTCATGTAACTCTGTGAGTGACAGCAAACAATGGGTAGCATTGCAAAAAAAACCCAAATATTGGATAGCATTGCAAAAAAGAAGACATCTAGAACATTTTATTTTTTTCTCCTGTGGAGCCTACATATGGATAGACTAAGAGTCAATCCATCAAATAGATCAAGAGGATATATGATATGGTTTAAATGAGGAAAGGTGGACCTCAGCATTGTGTCTTTTCACCATACTTGCTCAATCATTGGACTTTGTGGACTGGGCCAAATAAAGAACCATGTGACATACACATCCGCGGAAGGCCTGTTAACAACCTGTGGGTGATATGTTAAAGCATGGCCTGCTTGCTGGAAAGGAAGGGGTTGAGATAGTTACAGAGGAAGGTCAAATGCTGTAGCCTGTATCATGGACTACGCCACCACATTTTAACTCTTCACAATGAGGCCAGCAAACAGAGGAACGGTTCAAATTGTCAAGGATGTCATTTTCCTGGGATCCACAATCATTGCTCATGGAAGCCGCAGTCGAGGAATAAAAGGACATATTGGATTAGGAAAATTTGCTGCATGATACTCTTTAAAGTGTTAAAGGGCAACGACATCACTTTAAAGATTAGGGAATGCCTGACCAGGCCCTTGTATGTTCAAACGTTTCATAAACATTCCATAAATGGACATCGGATAAGGAAGATTTCAGAAAAAACGGACAAATTTGAATCGGGATGTTGGCAAAGAATATTGCGTACCGTCGAGGTTGCCGGGAGAGTAAATAAATGGTCTTGGAAGATATACAGCCAGAACACCCCTTGTGAGTCAGACTGGTGAGACTCTGTCTCAAGTACGTGTTGTGAAGACAAGTCAGTCCACGGAGAAGGACACCACGCGTGTAAAGTAAAGGGACAGTCAAAAAGAGGAAGTCTTTCAGGAAGATGGACTGACAGAGTGGCGGCAACACTTGCTGGAAACATTTCAAAGCTTGTAAGGATGGCCTAAGACTGCATCGTGCTTCCTTTTCTTGTCACTAGAAATTGGAATAGATTCAAGGGCACCGAACAACACCAATAACATCCAATTCATCTCACTTCAATGAAATGTACTAGCACCGTGCTTTGTATATAAAAGTAAGATTCACACCCCCCCACCCCCACCCCCCGCCGTAGCAAACATTTCCACCTGTTGGAGATGAACTCTCACTGCAGATGAAGGCTGATTTCCACGGACTGACTGCCTGGTTGACAACCATGGTTCCTACTGAGAGTGATTCCTGCCAATCCTACACACCTGCGGTCCTCAGGTGAAAAACATAACAATTGTCAGGTCTGTGGCAATGTGTCATTGTAGCACCGGAGAGACAGCAGAAAATCTCGGTGTTTATGTTTACCTACCTACACACTAGAATGGTTCTACCCGTGTGTCAGATTATTTCACTCCCTGGTTCACACCACTGCGGACCCTTCCCATTCCACTCAGAGTAAAATCTCAAGCTCTTGATTGGGCTTCTAAGGCCCAACACAGTCTGTCCTCTCTCTGACCTTTGGACAGGTTGCCTTCTGGACACTTGCCAACCATCCTCTAACGAGGGTCTCATGCTTCATCCTTTCCCTCGGATGCAGGCATAGCTGACTCCTTCATGTTTTTCAGATGCAGTCATTTGTTCAATCGGTGTATGCATGCTGATTAGACTAATCTATGTTTACGTCAACGGGGATTAGGTGCAATCTGGCATGTGCAACCTGAATTTATGTAGGCCGCCATAAGAGTTCAAATGACTTATGGACTGAAACATTACCACATAGCTGACACTCTATAAAAGTTTCCTTAAAATATCATGATTGTTTTTAATAGGTTAAAAACGTACACCCCCCACCCCACCTCCTGCCGACTGCTGTCAGGTGGGCAGGAGAGCACGGCCTGGTTGCATGGCGCGGAGTAGGAATGAAAGGTGTTTCATATTTTGCCAGCTGTAGATTTTTCCATTTTCTCTCTAATACAACATTACACCAATGCGAGTATGATATTCATGCACATTGTCCTTTATTCTTAAAATTATGATAGACTTTTTACAGGTGTTTTCCAAACATGGTCCAAAACTGGCATTAAAACCTGCCTTGCGATTCACTCACACTAGATCCTTATGTAGCGAAGCAGAACTCATAATCCTTAGGTTTATTGGGTACACCGTTATTCCTGGTTTTATATTTTATTACTTGTTCAGAAAAGCTTACAGTATGCTGATCAGTTCTCAGGGTTATGTCACCCAATGAAATTTACTTGCTATCTGACCAAATGTCCATTTACTCAGAAATACAGTAAATGTGAGTGGTCATCTAAACAATATTTTACAACATTGCATTAAATATTAAAATAAATCCTGCAGTTAGCATAAATGGCTATATGAAAATGCAGAGTGGTAAACGATCTTTCCCACATTTCTATCTGCTTCCTGAATCACCTCATAAGAAATAAATCTATTAAAACAACACTCCCTCCAAACATACACCTACACAGAACTACATGTTGGAGAAACGCTGGTACTAGAAAAATACATGTTCTGATTGGATCTTATTTTTGTCAGACACCTGAGACAGCTTTGTGTGTGAATCCCTAAAATTCTCCTCAGATCTCAAGTTCTTCTGTCACCAGGTAAGACCACTGTATTTTTTTACCCTATCACCCTAAATATTTACACTTCTACTTCGATATCATTACTTCACAAACGTCAGTGCAAATTTTCTCAATAAGAGTGATTTTCAAAGTTCTTTATCTAACTATTGTTCACAAGTTAATATTCAAGAATGTAAGCTTAATTTTAAAATACGGACATTTGAATTTTATGGACTTTTGTGTAGTATTGATTTCATTTTGGGTAACACATGCATTCTAAACAATATATACTCTATGCATAGTCTTTAAATAAATGGAATACATTGATTGGAGACCGAAAGACATTATTGGGTTGATTTTCATTTGAATAACTATTAGATCTTTGGTTAATTGGCAAAGTGGTATCTACATGTACAAATGGATGGATTTTATTTAAATAAGTCTATACTTTTGTGGAATCATCAGTCAAGGTATCAGATGATGTATTACATTGAGCAAACATGATATGAAAGCAAATATGTCACTTTGGAGACTGAGGTGCACCTGGCCCAAAGGGAGGGTGTTTTTCGTCACCTCACATGCATATGAATGTGTGACAAGGATAAGGAAGACCGAAGAAAACCTGGTGCACTTGCATACAGTGTTGGCAAATGCTGTTGGAAATGGGAGGGCTGCCAAAGCAAGAAATGAATCTCTTTAGGAAGAAGCAGTCCATCAGAATGGTCCTCAGAAGGCAGATGGCATGACTTTCTGGCACCTACTTACCCTGTTTCCCAGAAAACAAGACAGTGTCTTATATTAACTTTTTTTCCTAAAGTTACGCTAGGTCTTATTTTAAGGGGATATCTTATTTTTCCATGAAGAATATGGTACACATTTATTGTTGAAGATAAAAAAAGGAAATTTATTACCTGTATATGGTACGGTAGTAGTTGTCATCATAAACCAGTATAACCGGAAAAACTGTGAATCCTACAGTATCAAGAATTTCTTGCTACTACCATTATTTCCATGTACAACAATCTGTGGTACATGTACTCACAATCTATGGTACAGTTACTTGCACTTCCTGTCTGCTCCAGCTGCGCTGCGGCCAACAGTGAGCTGTGTGGCGCCCACTGCTATGGTCCAGAATCCAGAGTTATGGTAGCTTCAGGGGGCCTTATTATCAGGGAGGTCTTATGTTCGGGGAGGTCTTATTTTCAGGGGATGCCTTGTATTTCAGTGAGAGGCAAAACTGTAAGTAGTCTTATTTTCGGGGGATGTCTGACTTTCGGGGAAACATGGTAGTACATATTATCAGGAGGGATCAGTCTCTGGAGTAGGCTATCATGCTTGATCAAGTAGAAGGTCAGTGAGGAAGAGGTAGGGCCTCGACAAGATGGATAGACACAGAGCGGTTGACATTGTGGATCAAGCATAGAACCCGTTGTGAGGATGGTGGAGGGCCGTATAGTGTTGCATCTGTTGTGACTAGTGTCCCCGTGAATCTCACCTACCAAACACAACATACTTTTATAAAATTAATTATACTTTCAGTTCTTCATTTTCCTTAAAATTCGTGGCCTTGTTAATCTCGAATGAAATCATTTGAATTTCATTTGCTCTGTATGCCTCTAATACAACCCCTTCTTGTTATGTACGTATATGACGTGCCTGGCATGCGCGAGATTATGTTAGCTGGTGAGAAGATACAACCTCCCTTGCTTGGTTCTGGATGCCATGGGAGAGGTAAGCCCTTGCATGTTTTGTCTATTGTTCCTTTATTTTACCCCTCAACTACACAACTGCCCATTGGGCTGAGGATGCTGGTCCCCCAAATGTGTTTATACTAAAAAAAATGGTAACTTGAAATTGGTTAATATTTTACTTCAGTTAGCCAAGCAGTAATGAATTACTTACTAAGAACCTATATGTGTACTCCTAACTGCCACAAACTTTTTGTCAGTTTATAATTTTATTCATCATTTAAACAATCATGACCAATTTCTATGATGGATTTTAATATGAAGATGCTTCAGTTAACTAAGCTATGAGTGAGAACTGACTCAATGTCAGTAAGTCAAACTTATAAACGGATGAATTGATGTTTGGGCCATGACTTTCGCTCATTGAATAATTCAAAGTATTCTAAGGATAGACATTATCAACATGAATTTGGCTCTGTTTAGTTTTTCATAAAGAAAGTATAACAAGAAGTGAAAATTGAGCACTTTGCTAATTGTCTGCACTGAGTATCTGAGTTTAGAAGATGAAGAATAAGAGGCAAACATTACGTTTGTGACAATTGAGTTAATTATGTTCATAATTTATTTTTTAAAACAAATAGATTCTCGTCAGGACTCTATCTATGATCAGTGCAGGGACAGGCCACAGGACGTATGATGGTTAAAGGAAAACCTGGGATTGATACCAATAGGTCTCCTGCAAGCGAAACCTAGCACTTGGGAGTGATTTTTAACACTTTAAATTAAACTACATAGCGGTAAAAGTAACATGAATATTTGGCCAAGACAACCTTCTAATTTCTTTAGTTTTCCTTGCTACCTAGTTCTGACAGTTACAAGAACCTTCAGTGTTCTCTTTCGAGTAACATTGCAGAGAAGTAACCATGCTTACACATGGAGATTTGATATCTACCTATGTGTGTGTATTTAACCATTAACATATATTGACTATTAACTGATGCGATTTTTCTTTTCAAGAGTGTTTCATAGACTCATGTAACAATGGGTTCGGTGTTTTTAAAATTAACTTTTGCATGTAAATCTAAAAACAAACAAACAAGATAATGTCTTTCTCAACATTTATCACAGTGCTATATGAATATTTGTGAAAATTCAAAAAAAACACAAAACATGGTGAAGTTGAAACAAAACAAAGCAAAAACCCACAAAACCCAAACCCATTGTCATTGAGCTGATGTGAACTCCTATCTACCTTTTAGGATGGGCTAGAACTGCCGCTGGGAGCTTCTGAGGCTGTGAATCTTTCTGGAAGTAGGAAGCCCCTCCATCCAGAGGCTGGTGCTTTCGAACTGCTCCCCTTGTGACTCTCAGCCCAGTGGCTAACAAAGATGCCATCAGAACTCCTTATGATGAAGGTTCGATTTGTTATTTGATTTTTAAATACATATATATTTTTTTCAACCAGAAAAGAAACACTTGCTTATTACATTTAAACTATATCCTCAATTTTATTTTTCCTTTATAAAAGTTGCCAATAGATTTGTATACCTTGAAATCGTGGATGGGACTAGATCTCTATGGGTACTCCTTCCATGCCATCTTTATGCTACATTGTCCCACTGCATGAATGATTCGGGTTATATGTTAGGTTAAAATAACATAGTAGGTTATTTTTCCTAAGTTGCCAATAGATTTGTATACCTTGAAATCGTGGATGGGACTAGATCTCTGTGGGTACTCCTTCCATGCCATCTTTATGCTACATTGTCCCACTGCATGAATGATTCGGGTTATATGTTAGGTTAAAATAACATAGTAGGTTATTTTTCCTAAGTTGCCAATAGATTTGTATACCTTGAAATCGTGGATGGGACTAGATCTCTGTGGGTACTCCTTCCATGCCATCTTTATGCTACATTGTCCCACTGCATGAATGATTCGGGTTCTCTATCAGTAACACCAGGCTTACAGAAAGCAGCTCCCTTGCCCTTGGGTGGTAAATATTACAAGCTAGCACTGAGAAGAGCGCTTTTGAAGGATAGTGAAGTGTAATATTGATAATCACAGCAGATGTGTGCTTTCCTGTTTGTATCCTAAGGAACAACATTTTTTACACTCTTAAGGCAACAATCATCATAATTACCATAAGAGGAGTCACCCGTTGTGAACACGTGAGTCTGGAAACGTTATGAATACTATGGTAAATCTCTTCATTGTGTGTGAGAGAGCGTATATGTGGTTACCTCTCTTGAAGGGACAAAGCAAAGCCCCAGGCATGCTGCGTCGGGTTCTCAATGTGCACAAGGTGAGCATCTGCGCCTTCATGTGTCTGTCTCTGAAACCTCTGCTCTTTGGGATTCCAACATTTTGGAGATTGTTAACCGTTTGCCCAGGTACATTTGTGGTTTTAAGTGAGCAGAGTTTTACTAAAAAGTATGCACTATTTTGTATGGGGGGGAATGGTTTTGATGATTCTTTTCATCATATATTTGTTTTCTTTTCTTTCTTTTTTTTTTTTCTTAAGAAGGGATTTCCTTGAAAGTGAACGAAGACATTTCAGGTGTCCAGGTGAACATGTCCCCTTCTTGACGAGAGCACATGATGGTGCTATTTGATGATCAACGTTAAATGTTCCAGTGTAACGAACTGCCAACACATGCTTAAACGATCACTCAAGTTCCCCCAATCCATTTCTCACTTTTTCAGTCGTACAGAAATCACACCCTTAGCCCACCACCACACCCCCAAGCACCACCACTCTCTCTTGCCTCTGCTTTTCTTTGTTGACAACAATGTCACAAGCCCAGACATTTCAATGCTGAAATCTGGATGCCTTTGATGCATTTTTTAAAATAAGGTTACAAACGAGAGGGCAACCATGACTAAACTACAGGTGAGCCTACTAAGCATTCTCTTATGCTGATTACACAACACCAAACTTTAGTATGAAATTTAATATTAAGCTATGAATGGTCCCCAGTAGTATTAAACTATGAATGAATGGTAAGAACACCTAACAGATTCATAGGGAAAAAATTCGTGGCTGCATTGGCATGGGTTTTGGACAAGCTATAGCAGTGATATTTCCAACAGTGCTTTTCCTTCGGCACAGTGTTCTACTCCATTACACTGTCCAAAACTAACCGACTCTTGCACATAAATATTTTAACACTTCTGAAACCTGGGAGCAATCTCAAATAACAAATAATAGGTAGTTTCTGAGGACTAAGAACACAGTAAAAATTGAACTCGTCTATTTTTAAAACGAACATGTTTTTCAAAGACATTATATGCTGAGGGGTGCTTTTACTAGACCCTCGAGCTCAGTTTTTATGAGTTCAAATCTCTAATTTTAAAATCAAAGCCAATTGGAAAATAGTAGTCAACAGATAAAAGTAAACCATCTCGTCAGATATGTTATGATACATTTGTACGATAAAGGAAATAAAAACCACCCAAAGTTTGTGAGTAGGATTATTTCAATCTTTTTCAAATTTATGACTAAATTTTGTTTGAGCCAAAAAGGCATATCAGAAATCATACGGAAGACTGTTACGCTATAACACTTTAAGATAGTTTTTCTGTGGCAGGAATTGTGACAAATGTCATATTTCAAAAAAAAATGAGATTGCGGGTTCCCATTTTGTTCATGTCCTAAGATTATTTTTCTCATATTATCTCTATGCATGCAATTTCTAGAAGTTTTATCAAAATGGAATCAGAGTTATTTTTGTTGGTTTTTATCATATTGAAATCCTGAACAGTGTTCTAACTTTTTAATATGGAATGGCTTGAAAATGGATTACCTGGGAAATTGCTTTTCTATTCATGTGCGTGACAGCTGAGTTCAGCTGTTTTCTTAAGCATCCATGAACAGCTGAGCACTTTCTCCTGGTCCCCAGCCTTGAGGATAAGGGAACTTGAAGCAACAGAGTTACATCGGAATGTATAGAATCAAGGAATTTACTCTCTCTTCATCTGCTACAGCTTTATGTTATTGACCTCTGTGACACCATTATGGGCAAACTCATCACCTATAACCCGTGTCTTTCCTACATATGTGTGTATCTAGTTACATAATCAAATATGTCATAATTGTGTTTTTGATCCCCAGTACAACATTATACTCAAAATAAGCAAGCTCTGAATTGAAGTATCAGTCCTAAAACCTAACTAACTCTCACATGCTTATCGATCAGCTGGTGTTTATATTTGTCCTTAGACAATTGGCATAACAATTTGGGGGAATTAGAAAAAATATATTTGTGTTCGTTTCCAAAACAGTTCTTGGATTCTTTGGGAGAAGATAAAGTCATTTGCTGCCGGTCATAAAAGACATCATTAAACTTGTTTTTTCTGTACAATATCGTATTGACCTAATAGGAGGAGATGCAGCAAGAGACACCGCCTTTCTTTAAAGCAAAGGGCAGGATTATTGCATCAGTGATTCCATTGCCTATATAGTAAATGTCTACCATGACCAACTAATAAAATCACAGAATAAATTATTAGCACTGGACAACATTAACTAGCTTCAGTCCAAATTTATCATATCTTACCAAGTTGGAGTAGCCAAATAGCTAGGTGTAAAAAAATCATCTCATTCCAATTTTTTTCTTACAATAACCATTTGAAAATCTCTGACCTATCTCACACGAGGAATTACGGGTGTAAACATTATACTCATCATCACCTGGCTTCAAATGGAAACCAGTCAAATTGTTCCACTGATACAGTCTTTATCTCAACTATATACATTAAATGAACTAGTGGAAATGCACAGGTTAATTCTTCAAAATAGACCACGACACACACGATGAAGCACATATCACTCATTGTTTTTCTTCTTAAAAAAGAAATATGATAGGTTTAGTGAAGTTCCCCTATGACATATGATACCCTTTTATAGAGTCTTGGTGTAAAATAGGTTCTTGGGCTTTATAAAGCTTTCTACACTCCTGCGTGAGACCCCTTCCACACTCACTCAAACTGATAGATAACGGGAGGACACGCGGTAAGATCGGATCGGCCATGGAAGAGTCAGTGTCAGGGTATAGCCTCAGCTTCTGTCTCTTTTACCGTCAAGAAGCACCCTACGCTCTGGTAGGGCTGAGAACACTTACATGGCTACTCCTAGGCCAATCCCCAGCCTCTCATGTTTCACAGTTGCCTTTTATACTGTCTGCTTCGGGATCGGTTTTAGTTTCTCTTGGAAATTAATCTTGCTCACAGTGATTTACTGTTTTAGTTCATAAATGAATCTTTTACATTTTTGTATCAACTTCATTACCTGATCAACATTGCAAGGATATTTTTCTCACTGGGGGGAGGGGGAGAGACAGAGAGAGAGAGAGAGAGAGAGAGAGAGAGAGAGAGAGAGAGAGAACATAAATAGTTTAGCTATTTTTGTGACTTTGTGATTGATATTAAGTCTATGCATTGTTTTCATTTGTGGCATATGCTATTTCCCTTCCAGCAGGTGTACTTCTTAAGAAATTTCACAAAAAGCGATTAAGTGGGAAAGAGAAGAGACAAGAATAAAATGGAAACTAGATTTTTTTTCAATGCAAGAAGTATAAAGTCACTTTAAAGGAGTTCTGGCATTTTAAAACTAATACTCTGAAAGGAAAAGGAAAAAAGATCTGTATCATTCTTAAGAAACTGTGGAAATCATTATATTTATTATGAATTTATAATAATGGAACATGAGAATAGAAGTAGCAATGCTAAGTTAATGTCTAAAGCTATTTTTTAATTTATTTCAAATGCTTTTAGGACACCTCTAAAGGAGTCTTCCCTGAATAATTCATTGTTTTTTTTAACTAATTTCCTTTTGCTTGCCATATTATTCTAGAGGTTTTCTGAACCAAAAACTTATATACATACTTTTTTGTTTTCACAATTATCTTTTAAGTTAATTAAGTTTATCAACTCTAAGTACATGCTCTATCTATAATCCAATGCTTTCTTTCAGATTAGGCTGCTTAAAAAAACACATATGTTTAAAAATATTGTGCATTTTGAATATTTTAACTATTTTGGATATTTAAATACAAATAAATAAAATACATAATTCAACATGAAATGAAAACTCTTTGTAATGGGATGCATTTCTTTTTCATTTACTTTTCATATATTTATTCAGTCAATATAAATGTACTAATTTTCCAGTTTCTAAATTGCAGCTTAAGGAAAGAACAAAAGAGACAGAACTCTTGGTGCATTGACTTTATATTCAATTGATAGAGGAATAAAATACACATGCATACATATGATGATATAAAGTCACATACAGTGTGCTCGCTTCGGCAGCACATATACTAAAGTCACATACAGTAAGTGCTAGAAATAAAAATAAATCAGGATGAGAGGCTTGAGACTTGATATGGTGTGCTGTTCCTTTTATTCAGAGGTTTAATGAGGTTTACGTTTTTCAAAAACTATCACATAGTATGTAATTCTGTACATCCTGTGTAGAATTGGTGCTGTACTTTCAGCACCTTCTTTAAACATTCCTTCTTCAAACCTCACTTGTAAAGACTCTGGGAAGCAGAAGAATTTGCATCTGGCCCCTGATCTACTAGTAGTGGTTTGAAACCAACCAGCGACTCCATGGAAGAGAGGCCTGGTAGACTGCTTCCATTAAGACCACAGTCCATAGCTAAGGTGCAACTGTTGGTTTCGCCCCTTCTGGAGCAAAGAAGAGGGAAGAAAACTGAAACTATGTGGAAACAATTAGTCTGGTGGGTTAACAGCCAACAAGAACATCCTCTGTGTGGTAGTTATATAATCGGTTGTCAATGTGAGGATTAAGAGTGTAGGGGTGGAGTCTAGCCTGTCAATCATTGTATAGCCAATGAGGCCTCTGTGTGGGCATGGCCTTCTCCTGAGGAGTCTGGGAACTCCGGTATTTTCCTTCTTGGAGGCGGGAGACACTCTCTGGCTCTCTCAGCTCACTCCCTGAGAGATGCTCTACTAAAAAGACACACAGCACTACGATGATAGACCCTGTGCTCTGGGAACTGGAGGAGCCACATGGAGACCCCTGCCAGTGCTGAGGTGCTTTTACTGCCACTGGATCCATAAGACTTTGCACCCTGTGGTCTTCTTGCATTAGGCCTCATTGCATATGTTTCGTGAGTCTGAAGAGGACTCTAAAGATTGCTATGGGACACATGGGCTAATATTGGACTTATGGACTTGATCTAGACTGGACTGGGATGTTTTCTCAATATTGTAAATATTAAATTGCTCTTGTATATAAAGTGCATTCTTATACACATATCAGTGTCTATGAATTGTTTTCTCTAGTTTACCTGGACCAAGACAAGCTGCTACTGCAGACAGCCTGGCTACATCTGCCACCTACTCTGAAAGGGATCATAATAGAAGATCTTGGAAACAGAGGATTAAAAATATGGGGGAAAATCAAAATCATGTTTTAAAAAATACCAGGCCAGCCTCATTGGTTGACTAGAGATTTTAGAATCATGAAAACTATCACCTTTAGTCACCTTTCAGACCTAGAATAACACTCACCTCCAAGGCTCTGTTTCCAGAAAAACAGTAGCCATGTCTAGGAAGTACCAGAGTGGTTGGCATATGAGGTAGTTAGTTTATTGTGCCAAGTTGGCCGATAAACACATGTGGGGTTAATTGAAGAGCAGAGGGATAAATGGCTCGATGAGCCTCGCCTTTCTAGTTCTCGGGTCTCTTGCTTTGTGATAGTCGGACCAGGGTACAACTGCCTTAGCCAGTTCCCTGCTTCAGCTACCAAGGTTCACTTCCTGCAGAGCAACCCCGAAGAGAAGCCACATGGACCTACTCTGATGCAGTTCTGGGTGCTGCAGCAGCCATGTGGAGACCCCTGCCAGTGCTGAGATGCTTACACATTCACTGACTCACCTTTCCTCCTGCAGTCGGCATCATTGTGTTTATTTTGTGAGAAGGAGGAGGACTTTGTGGATTGGTGTTGGACATATGGATTAATGGGTTAATGTTGCACTTGTGGGCTTGGGCAGCACTGAGTTGGGATGTTTTCTTAATGCGCACTTACCCTTTATATAAAACTCTCTTATACATGAGTTTCTGTGGATTTGTTTCTCTAAAGTACCCAGACTAACACAGCATACTTTAGAGTAATCAACAGGGTAGACTTTAGTCCAGGAAAACGTTCAGAAGGGTTAGAAAAGGCAGATAGAAAACAGCAAATGCAGGGGGTAAGTAGAATAAGTGATGTTGCATTGTGGGAATAGCAAACAATCACATGAAGCAATATGTGCATGGAGTGTTGAATGGAAAACTGATATGCTCTGTAAAACATCAAGTAATTCACACACACACACAGAGGTTACAGCCAAAACCCTATGGAGTAATTGTACTCTGTAGCACTCGTTAATACCGTGACTTGGAATCAACTCACTGGCCATGAGTCGGAGTGTGCATGTATGTTTATGCTTCAATTTTACAGGATCTACTATCAAGACTTTCCCTTCTATCCTCAACATACAGATATTTTCTCTTTTTTTCCATAATAGATATTTTGTTGCACATTTTTTTGGATGCACATTTTTTACATAAATTTTTGTGTCAAACTGTAAGAATATATCCAGTAATTGTATGTCTTTCAAATGATTGATGGCACACTTATTCATACTCTTCTTTTGAAGAGTTTACTTACACAAGTAAATATTTGTTGAGTTTATACAATGTGCCAGGTGTTCTACTAGATGTTAAAAATGATACAGGCAATCACATCCGTGAGGGGTTCACAATTTTCAGAAAAAAATTCACAATTATTCAAATAAAAGTGCAAAGATGTGTAAACAGTAAAGTTAACAGTAAAGTCAATGATAAATTCTAGTTACTGAAAAAAAATATACTCAAAGGATATAGTTAAGGCTACTAAAATATCCCAGAGAACATAAAGGCAGTCCATTCTGAGGTAGAGAAATATCTTTGACATTCTTTGAAGTCTTCTCCTGGTTTCAGAAGTCCATGAATAGAATATGAACAAAAAAAACGATCAAAGATTGATGTTTGCAACAAAGAGTATAAATTTTCACAGACATCCATGTCTACACCAAGAACTGTGGTTTGAAAGAAATGTACATTTCTGCTGTATTGGGCTCACTCTACAAAATATTTTTCAAATATTGCACATGGGAAATTATACCATATTACTCAGCAAGTAATTAATCATAATAAATATTGAGGAATTATGGAATAGACTGGTTAAATATAACCAAAAGTGTAGAAGAAATCTGATGAGTATTTGATTTAGGCAAAAACTGAATTCTTCATGCAAACGTTAGACACCCGGGTTGTACCTGAGAACGGCAACCTTTGTCCACGAACCTTTGCCCAAAAAACAAACAGACCTGTAAAGTGTTCACTAAGAATAATCACGCTGTTGTTTTCTCTGTCAGATATAGATATTAGAGGCATAGCCAAGCCTGATATGAATCATACAGGGAAAAAAGAGAAATCAAGGGAAAAATAAGAAAAAGGGATGGAAGGGCAATACTATGGAGTCCTGAGAAATTCCAGTGGGAGACTCAAAACTCAAACTCACTGCCAGGGAGTCGCTCCAACTACAAGGCCCTACAGACAGAGGAGAACGTTCCCGGTCAGTTTCTTACACTGTAAATCTTTTTTTTTTCCCTTTGTGAAAATTAATTTTATTCTTATTCAGACTATTTTCAAAAAAGCAGCGGTGTTCTGTTTTTCTAAAAATATGCCTTTATAAATTTATATATACTATGCATATTATAAAATCCATACATGTGCATACAGGGTTGAGACATACAAAAGGTACAGCACCATGGCATGTACACATCGATGGCACATTCTCACCACAACCCTGCTGGGTGGTCCAGGGAGGGAGGCGGCCCTGGACGACTTGGACCTCAGCAGACAGAGGCATGGGTTTGGTGGGGGCTTCTGAGCAGGGCGCTGGGGCTGCAGGGATGGGCGGGCCTTCAGTGCCCCAGGCCGATGCAGTGCTCCTGTCCCCCTGGGACCAATGTTGCCCTGTGACTGTAAATCTTTAAGGCACAAAGCTTCATCTTTTTCCCGAGGGGCTGGTGGGTTTGAACGACTGACCTTTTGGTTACCAGGCCAATGCATCATTCACTACACCAAGCTTCTAAGGGGAGTTTGGACAAGTTAAATCTAGAACTCCTTCCATTTACTATTGATCCCCCCAGCAGAGCACTCCACCTCCCTCTCCAGTTAGTAAAAGAGCACCGGAAATGAACCAAAGTCATGAGTCAAACCAGAACCATAGCTTAGCGATGCGTGTCAACGTAACATTGAAGTTTCAGGATGAGGTTTCTCTAAAGTAAATCTACTGGCATGTTGCTTCGGAGTATAGCAACCATATTAAAGGAAGGAAGTATTCCTCCTTACCAGAAAGATTTCAGGGTCGATTTCTATATTGTTCTTTTGAAGAAAGAGGTAGAGACATGGATGCTTTCTAAACTTTGAGGAAAGGAATACATGTACTTCTAAAAAACAGACCTTTTTTTGGGGGGGGGCTGTTTTCTTTCTTTTTTTTTTTTTTAACATTTTATTAGGGGCTCATACAACTGTTATCCCAATCCATACACACATCAATTGTGTAAAGCGCATTTGTACATCGAAAAACAGACCTTTTACATACAAAAGGTCCTTTTATAAATGGCCAATTAGATGGTAAAACAGAGAAGAAAAAGTTGTTGGAAGCGCCCACCTAGCACAGAACCATCCACTCCCCCTTTAATGATCGCAGAAACCAACGTAGACGCAGCTACAAATCATCGTTTGACGGCTACGTTTCTCACAGGCGCAAACACATTTCACAGTAAGTGGTGGGGCTCGCCCACTCCTATAGGATGTGAAGGAAGAAGCCGATGACGCTACAGAAGAATGTGTAGCCCCACTCAACCACTGTTTTTAAAGCACCAACGATGAATTATTCAGATCAGAGTTCCTGTAACACTTGCAGTATCTAATTTTGCATTCTCCTCGCTTTCATAACAAAATGCTTAGAGACTTATTACATAGAGAGTGTTTGAAGAGTTATGACAGGGAAGTCAGTGAGCCTCAGAAGTGTGTTTGCACTGAACGTACAGGACTTGACATTACATTTCATGACTCGGCACTCTCTGCTTACAGTCTGCCCAAGTACTAGGAACGCAAAGAGTTAACTGGCAAACCCATACCGAACTCTTGCACGGAAACCCAGAACAATATTGCAGATGTGTGCAGCCCACGGCAGGCGGAGCCCACTTATCCTTCTTGCATATTTCATGTGCAAAATTGTTTTGAAGTCCCGAAACTCCCTCACGGAAATGCTGGAATCTGCAAAACTAGGCAGACCTGAATGGATCCTTAAATGTCAAGAAGAAAGAAAGAAAGGCACCAGGAGGGACCGCTCTTGGTTACTCACGATTCTTTTCACCTCTCCACCTTGACCCAGCTTTCATTCTGCCCGAGACACCCACAGGAGAAGTCATTTCTGCCAGCGCGAGCAGCAGCACCAGCACCAGCACAGCCATGCCAGGTAAAATCACCTCGATGGAGAGCCACAGACGAACTTGAAGGCTTTTATAGGGAGTAGGAACCTGGAACCAATCCTGTCATTTTATTCAGTAGAAATGCAAAAGAAAACTAAAATAAGATAAAAGCCGGGGTTTCTTTTTCTCCCCAGACATTTTAAAACACAGGTATGTTTTCCACTGGCCCGATGCAGGGGAGGTTTAAAAAAGAATAGCAGAGATGGGAAATCTCCCTGTGTCCACAAGCCTCACATGCCAGCAGAGAGATGACTGGATCCTGTCGCTTCCCTGCTGCCAGTTCCTAACCTGCTTCCACCATCTCTCAGTTCTTCCAAGTGTTTGTCAACATTTTTCAAAACACAGTCACAGGAACAAGTCGAGATTTCAGCATTTCCCCACCTACCCATGTTGTACCACAGATGATAGTACTTGACAAGACCGAATATTTAATTTTGGCACTGCACACACACCTCATGTGAAACAGAGGTGGTTGTTAAGGAAGGGGGGAGTGGGGCGGGACTTGTCGGCAAAGCTCTATCTAACATCTTGGATAAGGGATTAGATGTATAAATATCTGCTGCTAAGGCGTGATAAAAATATCTCTGGGGAAAAATGGGAGTGGTAAACAATCATCTTTCCTACTTAGGCAGTACTGTTGCAATTTTTATATTCCAAGAAAAATGTAGAAAGACAGGCTGCCAAAAATATCGCAAACCCGAGGACAGACAAATGCACTGTCCGTTGCACATGCAGGGATCATCTGTGGAGCATCACAAGCACTCCTATGCTTTATAATTACTTGTCGGTATATTCCATCACTCCTGTTTCCTGAACAAGTATTTTTAACACCTCATGAGCTAAGCAGATATTTTAGCAAATCAAATGTCTCTGTTTCATAAAGAAATCTATCTCCCTTGTGCAAATCCCTACAGTGCCTTGGTGATTTGGAAACCACACTGTACTGATATCAACTCCTTGCCTTCACTTGGGGACCAAGCTTAATTTTTTTACACTCAAGATTCACGTCACCATGAAGAACATTACAGGACCGTGATGCCCATACATTTCTTATTAACAAGCACATAAAGCTATTTTCAGATACTGCTAAACACATTGATAGTCTATAATTTGAACTGGTATATTTAAATAGTACAGTACACACTATTGTCAAACACATATTTCTTAATGAAAAGCCAGATTATGTGCTGTTTACGGTTAGTCCCTGACCTTCAATAGACATCATAATCAGGACTTGCAGTAGCCATTTGAGTAATGAAATGGGTGCAACAAGGCTCGAGTTGAGACAATAAGAAGATTTGGGGAATATAACCAGGTACAATGAATGCTTCTATTCAACTTCACTGTCTGACTTTTGCCCTATGACTTGCAGATTCAAGCTTACAAGTGTTTCAAATTCTAAATAGAAGCTAGACATTCATATGATTACTACAGTGTCCTAATTTTAAGGCAAATAAGATACAACTCTGAATTTCTTAACTAGAAACACGTGGCAAATTTTCATGATCTTTTCATTCCATTTTTTCTATAAACGTTTCGGAAGGCCCTTTGTATAGGCAGACCATTTTGAATCTGGTTTCAACTGAAAGTGTCAGGTTTAATTAATTTAATTAAAGAAGTACGTTTTGAACACGTAAGAGATGCCAGGTAGTTGATTAGTTGCAAATGTCCATAAACGAAATGCCAAGCTAGTGGGAGAGAGATTAGAAGAGTAAGCATTCATGTGCTAGAACAGGCACACTAAGAAACTACATGCAATGCACTGGGGTGTCAAAGAGGAGACATGGTCTGACTGGGTGCTTCAAGAAAGACTTTCATGCTTCCAACCCCCACCCCCTCACTGTCCATTAACATCTGCATGTCAAAAACTTCCAATTCTCCCGAAGAATATGTACTTCTGGAATGTCGACTATTCTCACATGCTCTCTTATGCCTGAGATATCATCTCTCCATCTCAACTTCATATAATTCTACTAAAGCTCAATGACTAAAGTTTAGTTTCTCAGGCTTTTCCCAGGTATAATTACCCATTTTGATTTTTTACTTACTCACCTGGAAGGAGACAACACAGCACATTATTTTAATGTGTTGAAGTGTCTGTGGGAACATGATTTTACCAGGTTTATAGATCAATGTAGGACACCCAGTATTATATTTTACTGGCATGTCCACATTTAACAGAGTCCTGTACTCCGAAAGCAAACAAAAAAATCTCCTCACAGTCGTCGACTCCATTCCGACTCATCGTAGCTCTGCAGGCCAGAGCAGCGCTGCTCGCTAGGGGTTCTCAGACTATCACCCTTTACGGGAGCAGTTGGCTGCAGCTTTCTCACACAGAGTGGTTGGTAGGGTGGAACTGCCACCTTCTGATTAGTGTCTGGATGCTCAACTGGTCACCAGGACTGCTGTCTCTAGACAAAAGGCACCCAACATTTTCTGAACTGACTGTGATTTTCTATGGGATGTGTATTAATTTGATATAAAATGTAAGGTGAAAATCAAACCAAAAAACGCACTGCCGAGTATTGAATTGATTCTGACTCAGTGAAACTAGAGACAGGGTAGAACTGCCCTGTGAGTTTCTAAAACGGTACATTATTGACAGAAGCAGAAAGACTGGTCGGGTGAAATTGGCGACCTTGCTGTTGCCAGTTCAACCCGTACCATCCTGTTCCTGCAAGACTCCTTAAAATAGGATCCTTTAAAACAGCTAGGATAACTTCTTCCACAGAGGCCATCTCTTTACGCTATATGGTGTCACTTATTTCCTTGGTCATTCTTTAACAAGATGCTACAGATAAATAGAATATTCCAGCCACAGGCTCCCCTTTTACCTTAACAGCAACAGAAGCAACTAAACCCACTGCCCTGGAGCCAGTCTTGACTCATCATGCTCTATGGGTTTTCAGAGGCGTGAGAATTTTATAAACCTCCCCCTTTCCCAGTGGAGTTGCTAGTAGGTTTGAACTGCTGAGCTTGCTGCTAGCAGCCTATGGTGTAATCCACTAAGCTACCACAAGTCTTTTTGGTCTTAGTCTAAAAACCAGACACAGTGTCATCGAGTCAATACGGACTCATAGCGACCCTATAGGACAGATAGGACTATCTTTGTGAGCTTCTGATACTGTTACCTGCTTATGAGAATAGAAAGCCCGCTCTTCCTCCTGCTAAGTGGCTGGCTCAAACCTCTGACCTTGTGGATCACAGGCCAACACATAACCACTCTGCCACCAGGCTTCCTGGTTTAGACTTAATAGGAGCATTGAATAAAAGCAGCACATTAGTTTCCAATATCACAAGGAACTAGTGCAAACTCAAAGTTCATCTCCACAGTAACCTTTAAGGCAGTCATGTCATAGATCATCAACAAGGAGCAAGTATTCATACAGGATGCTGTATTTAGAAACACATTCAAAGACCAGATTTAAAAGCTGCAAACTCTACCACAAAGGCACTGAAGTTTATCAGCAGATGGGTTTAGCCTGTTTTAAAATTACAAACTGGTAAAGAAGAAGAAGAAGAGGAAGAAGAAGAAGAAGAAGTTGTTACTTGGCAGCCACATCCTAATCCCCACATGTCCAGAGTAGTTCAACTTAAAACATTAAATAGACAAATGTCTTCTCAGCCTTCCTTCTCCAAGCTCACCTTCCACGTGGCTGTACACCTCTACCCTCCCCTGGGCCCATGGCATGGAGCAATTGCATCCTTCCAAACTGACTATAGCAGCACTATTACATTAGGTCCACTAATCAAAAAGTCTTCTATCAGTTCTTCAGGCAGCAGATGTGTTCTGAGCACCGCAAAGCTTCAGACATAGGCAAGGCCCTGAGGATGTCCACTGAGAGGAAAAAGGCAGCCGATCACGAAATTCACCACCATCAAGTCGATGCCAACTCGTAGCCACCCTCTTGGACAGAGAAGAACTGCCTCTGTGAATTTCCAGGACGATCACCCTTTAAGGAAGCCGAAGGTCCTTCCTTTCTCCATCAGCGTGGCTGGTGGTTTCAAGCTGCTGACTGTGAGGTTAGTAGACCAACTCATAACCACTAGGCCACCTGGATTCCTACCGCATAACAAAGCCTACTGGTAAACATATATATCTACCAATTGCCATCTGCAGCGAAGAGAAGACAATGATTTCAACAATATACTATATAGGGGATATCATTGACAGATTCATTGAAAAATCAATATATAAGCTAGAACAGGATGGATGGAAAAACAAGTACTAGTCAAAAGTAGAAAATGCACAAGAATGAAGAAAATGTTCGAAAACTGATTGTGGTGATAATTGTACAACTCTTCTTGATATATGAATTATATGCTGATAACATTGTTGGGGGGGGGGGAGTAGAAAATACAGAAAAAAATGCAACCAGATAGAAATTTTATGCAACTTCTCATTTACATAAGAGTTAACACATGTTTAGATGCAAGAATAACTGTAGATATAAGTAGGGGCCTATTCAAGTTGGGTCATGGAGGATTAGATATTTTATGTTAAGGATTATTAACTTTAACGTGTTCAGAAGGAACCCATTTTTGTACTAAAAGGTAACAATGAAGAGTGTCAGGATGGAAATGGACAAAAGAGTTAGGAGAACATCACAATATTTAAGGTAGAAATGAGGGTGAAATTAGGGACTCATACAACTCATCACCATCCATACACACATCAATTGTGCAAAGCACATTTGTACTTTCATTGCCCTCATCATTCTCAAAACATTTGCTATCCACTTAAGCCCCTGGCATCAGGTCCTCATTTTTTATCCTCCTTCCCCACTCCCCCCTTCCTCATGAACCCTTGATAATTTATAAATTATTATTTTGTCATATCTTGCCCTGTCCGACGTCTCCCTTCACCCACTTTTCTGTTGTCTGTCCCCCAGGGAGGAGGTCACATGTAGATCCTTGGAATTGGTTCCTCCTTTCCACCCCACCCTCCCTCTACCCTCTCAGTATCACCACTCACACCACTGGTCCTGAAGGGGTTATCCGCCCTGGATTTCCTGTTTCCAGTTCCTATCTGTACCAGTGTACATCCTCTGGTCTAGCCGGACTTGCAAGGTAGAATTCGGATCATGATGGGGTGGCGGGGGGCGGGGGGAGGAAGCAATTAGGAACCAGAGGCTCATCCCCTCCCGAGACCCCTCTGCAAGGGGATCTCCAGTGGCCTACAAATGGGCTTTGGTTCTCCACTCGGCACTTCCCATATCATTCACTATGGTAAGATTTTTTACTCTGATGATGCCTTATACCTGATCCCTTCGACACCTTGTGATCACACAGGCTGGTATGCTTCTTCCATGTGGGCTTTGTTTTTTCTGAGCTAGATGGCTGCTTGTTTACCTTGAAGCCTTTAAGACCCCAGATGCTATATCTAATAAAATGATTTAGAAAAAAGAAAGAAAGAAAATGAAAGGCCAAAGTAAAAAAAAAAATGATGGTGAAATTTTCATATCAGCAGTGATAAATGTAAAAAACAAAAAAAGGATGAATAGATCAGAAACATTCTGGGCAGACTCCACTAGGCTGATTGAAGAATATTACAGAGTAGTTCAGGGTAGAGGGCTGGAGGATATCAGGTAGATTTGCTGGATCAACATTTGTGGGTGGATCTAAGGAAGCAGATTTGGTATCATGCTACTCAAAGATGGACACACTGGGAGTCTTTTGAAGTTAATGATTTGTTTTGTTTTCATCTTTATACAATAACTTTAGAACATTTCACCGTTACCTCACCCAATGAAGAGGGGAATGCTAGACGTTGTCCCAGGAGAAAATAGACACCGATACCCACAAGTCCCTAGTGTTAGTAACCCACTGAACCCATAATGGTCTCGACCGGAAAATGGTTTTGTGCTGGAACTTAATTATCAGCACTGAAAATACTAAAAATATTGTGCTGCTTTCTTATGACATAAGCTCTTATTTAATCCATTCTAAAATTACTATGTTCCTACCTGAACAGGTGCTACAGAATTTATGAGATTTTTCAGTGTTAGGGCAGTAACAGTCAAAGACCTAAATTTATCTCGACAAGAAATTTCAATGGTTTATATACCGAGAAACATCGAATAAACAATGAGGAAAAATGAGAATGCTTTAATTCTATTTTCTGGTTAAATATAAGGAAATTTGAGAAAGTTCAATACACCCTAGGAAAAAACCTTTATAATAGATATCTTTCTATTACATAGATAGTCCAGCATGTCAAATATCTGAGTTTCACTTGTTCTATTGTTCAACACTTTGAGTGGGGCCATTGATTGAGATAAAGTGTAGCCAGGAAAATCCTTTGGTATTGTTTGCAATGATGACTACCACTCTTCCTACCATTCTTCAAATCTATTAGCATGTGGTTTTGGCAATCCTTGGATAAGAGGAAGAGTATATTTTAATAAAAGTTGGATCTGATATTGCCGTATGATTTTTTTTACCAATACTATGCAGCAAATTTAATGTCTATGATTTGTGCTGTTAGACATTACGAGGGCTCATGACATCTGTGCTACTGGAGGCTGAAAGACCATATTAAAAAGAACTAAGACACCACAGCTAATCGGCTCAATCACTTGCCAAATAAATGAGCAAGCACCATGAACTTTCCAATATAACTGACAGCAGCAGAATGTAATATGGAATGGGCCTATTTAGGTGGAATCATACATGCCCATCTCTGTGTGCACTAAAACTCTTTTTGCCTTTAGTTTCCTATTCTATATAATGAAGGAAATGGTACAGTCTGACTTTTAGGTTGGTTGGGAATAAATGCATAACTTCCAATAAATATCTTAGAATAGTACTAGGATAAATCAACCATAACTAAAATGCTAATGAATAATATTATTCTGTTATTAATATTACAACTAGTTATTATTTTTTAAAACTATTTTATTAGAAGCTAATACAGACATTATACTATTCCATAGTTCAATCACATCCAGCAGTATTGTACAATTGTTACCACAATCAGTTTCAAAACATTCTTTCTTCTTGAACTTCTTGATATCAGCTCCCTTCTACCATCTTCCAACCACCTTCACCATACAACTAGTTATTTTAACCATTTATTTTTCACAGAAAAGAAAACGAAACTTGTACAGCTCAATTGTTTTGTCCAAAGTTATATAGCTGTGGAATTAAATTCTAGAAATTTACATATTTGTTTAGGAGACCCAAGTTTTAACTACCACACATTTTGCATACCAGACCAACTTGTACCCAACTCTATCACCGGGGCTCTGTCCTGCTTTATTTAGGAATAGCTATATGTTAGTGATGGAAAACAAAGCGAAATGTTTCAGCAGGCTGGTGAAGCATGGGAAGCACTCGCTTGTTTATGCCAGGATATTGGGAAGACAACTGCTTGGCTAACTAACTGGAAGAGTGCCATCTTTTTGCCCATTACATATAAAGGTGACCCAACAGAATACTCAAAGTATAAACAACATCACTGATATCACATGCAAGTAAAACTGTTCTAAAGATCATCCAGCAGTGGTTGTAGCAGCACTATAATGACAGGGAACTGCCAGAGGTTCAGGCCAGATTCAGAAGAGGATTTGGAATAAATGCTATCATTACAGATGTCAGATGGATCTTGTTTGAATGCAGAAAACACCAGAAAGATGTTTACTTGTGTTTTATTGACTATGCCATGACATTCGACTGCATGGATCCTAACAAACTACTGATAAATTTGAGAAGAATGGGAGTTGCAGAACACTTCATTGTGTTCCCGTGAAACTTGTTCATGGATCAAGAGGCAGTTTTGGGAACCGAACAAGGGGACACTGCACGGTTTAAAATCAGGAAAGGTGTGCGCCTGGGTTGTATCCTCTCCACATACTTATTCAATCTACATGCTGAGAAAATAGTCAGAGACGCTAGATTATGGTATGTGAAGAAGAGTGCAGCATCAGGATCAGAGGAAGGTTGATTTACAACCTTCCATATGAAGATTACACAACCATGCTTGCTGAAATGTGGAGGGCTTAAAGCACTTGCAGATGACATTCAAGGATGACAGCCTTCAGTATGGATTTCAACTCAAGTACAGAAGAACAAAATCCTCACAGGGGGACCAATAAGAAATATCATTATAAATGCAAAAAAGATTGAAGCTGTCAAGGATTTTGTCTTCCTCGGATCCATAATATTCATGGCAGCAGCATCCAAGAGATGAAAAGACACGCCGTGTAGGGTAAATCTGCTGCAGAAGACCTTCTTAAAGTGTTGACAAGCAGAGATGTGACCTTGAGGACTAAGGTGTCTCTAACCCAAGTCACTGTATTTTCAATCACCTCAAAGGCATGTGACAATTGGACACTGACTAAGGAAAAGTTAAAAAAACACAAAAAACCCACCACATCGATACATTGGAATTGTGGTATTGGAGAAGATTATTGAAAGTCCCACAAACTTCCAAAAGACCAAACAAATCTGTCATGGAAGAAGTACATCCAGAATACTCCTTAGGGGTCAGGATGGCAAGACTTGGTCTCCTATACTTTGGACATGTTGTCAGGAAGAAGCCATCCTGCTGGGACAGTAGAGGGGCAACAAAGAAGAGGTGCTCTTTGACAAACCGTATTAACACTGTGGCTGCTACAATGGGATCAGACATCAGAAACTTTGTAAGGATGGCACAGGACCGGGCCATGTTGGCTGTGTTGACATAGGTTCACTATGAGTCAGAACCCAACAACAACAACGTTGGGTATTGTCATTAGTGAGTTTACATACGTATATGATATCATTAATACTTGGGTTAGTCCAGTATCACTATATTCAGTTGAATTTTTATTTTGCACAACATCCTAAGACTTGCCTATCTTTGTGGTATCATCTCCTACAGCTCTTTCATACCTACCCTAGATTCCACATCACACTTTCTGTATACCTGGTTACATGTTATTCTCTGTAGTGGCAATGCCCTCCCTTTCTGTTTATCTTATGAATGTCTGCTCTTCCTTCTTGGCTCTGCTCAAGCATGTTTTTGCCTGTGAAGATCTTCCTTGTCACTTTCAGGAGGTGATCAAGGACTGTGTACTTTCATAGTCACTGTGGAAGTATTATTGCTACATTATTATATGAATGGTGTTTATGTTTATTTGTATATGTCCCTTTCCTTCCTTTGATTTCAAGCTTTCAGAAGGCAGGGGATACATCTTAACTATTTTTATATCCCTGGAACCTCAGCTAATGTTCACCAAATGAATACTCTCATGGTAAAATAAATATGCCTTGGGGTGGCCTACTTCTGATTGGTGTCTCCCTCTAATTATTTTCTAGACATTGTATAATGACAACTAGTATTGCGATGCTAGAAAAGAGGAGTAGTTTAGTGAAAACATGTCGGATTTTGAAGTAGGCAAGCCTCGGCTTATATCTCAGTTCTATTACTTATAAACAAGGTAACTTTAGACTATGCTTAAATTTCCTTCTCTGTAAGCTAGATAACAATATATATGTTGTTGAATTCAGATAATGTGCAATTAAATAACATGAGATTCAATTGCATTGACATTATGTAATGCCCTTAGAATACAGAGAAAACATGATGTAATTTCCTTAGAATACAGAAAAAATATAGAAATAAGAGTGATTTTATGAATTCACTTCTGTTATTATTTTTTCATATATGTGAAAAGAGGCAGGATTTTCTTCTAATGCCCCCAAAACATTAGTTATTCATTAGTTCATTCATTACAAAGCCCAGGATTTTTACAATAATAATGAACTGTGTGTTTACTCATAAGATACGAGTCTTAAACTTACATATATGTTCCTTTCATCTTTAAACTGATAAAACTTACTTTTATAGCATTGAGTTAAACCTTTTTACTAGACATATTAAAACCAATATAACAAAATAAAATTTATGCAGGAGGCAAATGTACCTAGAAAACAGAATCCTACAATAATTTCCACAAGATATTTTTATTTACTATTGTCCTCATTTAACCTCATTTTGATTTTTATTGTTCTTTGCTAGGTCTTGTTTTTCAAAAACATGGCAAATAGTTAAACCAAAATGTAAAATAACTATTATAAATTCACATATACCTATATATCATCTAGGTGTGAATAGAGCCTTATTGGTAAACTTGATGGCAGCTAGTTACTGATATATGTATGAGTATGTACATTTTTATGTATGTATATATGTATAGTGCTTATCAATATTTGTAAGCCGAATAAACATACTACTTATGTTTGGAAAAAGAAAAGTGATAACTAATATAGGCACATTATTTCTATTGGGCCTTTAACCTTCATTATTATGTCTTTAAATATAGAGACATTTTATACTTCCCATTCGTTGTCCTTTGGAAACTTTTACAAAACTATTTTGGTAATGTGCTATGCAATTTCATATTCTATAGTCTTTGTTTAATACAATACGACCCAATAGGTGTTCTCCATAAAATTGTAAGACTCTTTGTATGATAAAAGATTAATATGTCTCTTCATATCATTTTGGGTTTCCAGTCATACAACAACAACAAAGAACCCTATGCAGCCTGCTAAGTTTTTAAGAAAGAGCCAGATAACTAAATCACAGAAGAGTGTAAGACCCTAAGATCTCCAAAAGGAAGAGAAACCTTTGAAAACAAATGCTACAGATAATAGTCGAACGCTGGCATTTCAAGCCTGTGTGAAGAAGTCAGTATACAAGAGACACTGTTGATTTTCAAAGGAAATGTGTATAGACTTTCACTTCAGCAGCAACGCCCATGCAGACTAAAGCAACTGATGAAAATATTTTACCTACTTTGCTTGAGGTACTGCATTTATCTGATACATCTGTTGGTAATTAAATGATTTTCTGCATATATGAAATGCTTTGTTATTAATCTGATTTCAAAAATATCAAAAGTACATATGACTATATTAAATTATGTTGTAGTAAATGCAGTCTGCTTTATGCTGAAATTGCCTATTATCACTCTTAGATTAGTTGACATAATGCTTGCAAGGATGGGCTCTGAGATAGTTAAAAGTTTATTGTGCCAACCTGACCAATAAACACATGTGGGGTTAATTGAAGGGAGGAGAGCTAAATGGCTTGGTGAACCTCACCTTTCTAGTTCTAGGGTCTCTTGCTTTGTGATGGTAGGACTAGGGTGCAGCTGCCTTAGCCAGTTCCCTGCTGCAGCTGGCAAGGCTCACTTCCTGCAAGACATCCCTGAGGAGAAGCCGCATAGACGTACCCCGATGCAGCCCTGGGTGCTGGAGCAGCTGTGTGGAAACTTCTGGCAGCATTGAGATGTTTACATGCTCCCTGACTTGGGTTTCCTCCTGCAGTCGGTGTCATAGTGTGGGCTTTGTGAGATGGAGGAGGACTTTGTGGATTGGTGTTGGACATATGGGTTAATGTTGGATTTGTGGGGCTTGGGCAGCATAGGGTTGGGATGTTTTCTTGATGTGCACTTAACCTTTATCTAAAACTCTCTCTTATACCTGAGTTTCTGTGGATTTGTTTCTCTAAAGTACCCAGACTAACACAGGCTCAAACCTAACAATTGTGAGGCTAGCACTGTACAGGACACAATTTTCTTTGGTTGTTCACAGGAACGGACTCTGGGTACCTTACAAAAACAACCTCGGAAATACGGCAATGTGAATAGTGAATCTGTGACTCATTAAAACATATTTACCAATAACATAAATTCCAGCTATTTTATTAGAGTTGAGCAAAAGAATAAGTAACATTCTCTCCAGTTTTGCACTTACCAAGGAGTGAAACAGATTATCCACTTACACACTAAAATAATTGTTAATGAAATAATGTGTAAGCATTGGCAAGAGAATTTGACTATTATTTGATCCAACACTTGAACTAACTGTTGAAGTCAATGTACTACTTGTAGTTAGGTGTTATCTGGTCTGTTCTAACTCATCGAGGCCTGCGTGTAACAGATTACTTATGGACCTTCTAGCTCTTTATCTGTAACTTCCACTAAACGAGTGAGTGGGATGATGCAAACAGAGGGTACTGAACATTACTAGAGGAAATTGGTCAGTTCAAGGGAGCCATCTCAGAAGCAGAAAGAGAAACCCCCTGAGCAACAAGAAGGAACAACAATCACCCGTGGTGAACATTTGAGACCCCTGCCTGAAACAGAGAGGGAACAGAGGCCGCCAGAGCAGAGGGTCAACACAGAGATGGCAAGACAAAGCAAGAGTGGTGGGCTTCTTGGCTCACAGCATAAGATCAAGGCCAAGCAACCATGTAGCTGAGAGGCTGAAAACCCGAGACATATGACCCTTAGGGTCAGAAGAGGCACCACTGTGGACAATAGGTGGTTATCTTAAATGACCTTTGATCTTGACTTGCAGTAACCTGGTAACTCCTTTAATAAACCCTTAGACTCATGACTACTGCCTGTGAGGTCTGTGTAATCATTGCAAAGGATTGCTGAACCCAGCGGAGCACTAAAGTGCCATGGGAGGGCCAGTTGCTATCAGAGGAGGGCAAAGGAAAGAGGCATGTCTGACCCTGCCTTGTGGTAGTCAGCCTTGAACTGGATTCTTCACTTCTTTTTGTAGCCAAAGCAGGACTGGATGAGTCCACACCAATTACCCCTGCACCATCATTATCATAGTTGCTACCTTTGAGCCCATTTTTGCAGCCAATGAGTCAATCCATCTCATTGACTTGCTACTTTACCTGACTCTCTACTTTACTAAGTATCATGTACAGCTTCAAAGAGTGAATTCTCCTGACAACATGCCCCCAAATAAGTGTAATAATGCCAAAGCTAATCTTGTAGCATGATAGCATATTCAATATTCTTAACCATCACCACAATTCAAAAACATCAAATTCAATGTCTTCCTCATTCATTGTCCAGCTCTTAGAGGACTAGGAAGTCTTTGAAAATGCCATGGCTCGTGTTTGTTCACCTTCATTCCTACAATGACTGCTTTCTTTTTGACACTATGATGGGTCTTTTACTGTACAATATTTGATTTCTTGACTGCTGCTTTCTTAATCATTGATTGTAGATCCAAGTCCAATGAAATTCTTGATAACTACAATATTTTCTCAGTTTATCATGCAGGTAGTTATACTCAAATACAACTTTTCTTGAATCATATTCCAGAGAGTTTTGACTGAGTATATTATTTTAAATTCTACTATAGAAATATCTAATATATCAATATCAAAAAGCAACAGAGAAGAGACCAAATGACACACTGCATTGGGTAAATCTCCTGCAAAAGATCTTTTTTCAAAAATTGGAAAAGCGAAAGTGTTACTTTGAGACCTAAGGTACACCTGACCCAGGCCATAGTATTTTCAGTGGTCTCATTACATGTGACCATTGGACAGTGAAGAAGGAAGACCAAAGAAGCATTGGGCATTTGAAGTATGGTGCTAGTAAGTAATATTGGAAATGCCAATATTAGAACAAGCACAGCTCCATAGAGACAAGAATGAAGAGCGTGCATCTCATGTGCTTTGGATATGTCATCAGGAGAGAACAGGCCCTGCAGAAAGACATCACCACAGTTGGTCAAGCAGAAGGGCAGAAAAAGAGAGGAAGACCCTTGACAAGATGTGTTGACACAGGGGCTGCAACAATGATCTCAAACATCAGCACATTTGTGAGGCTCCTGCAGGATCTGGAGGTGTTTCATTCTGTTGTACATAAAACCTGTCGCTATGAGTCAGAACTGACTCAATGGGCCCTAAGACCAACAATAGGAAATATTTCTTGCCACACTGAAAGGAATGATTCCCTTAGGATATCAAAAGAAAAGAAATGTAGTTGCCTTTGAGTACACAATGATTCAAGGCAACTTTCTCTCACTCTCTCTGTGTATGTGTGTGTGTGTCTCTCTCTGTGTCTGCGAGTAGAACAATTTTCCATACTCTTTTGAGTGATTCATTTTCTTGTAAGTAGATAGGGTTTTCTTCCAATCTATAACCTTTTGGTTAGCATCCAAGTGCATTAACCATTTTTTTCCACACAGAAAATGATATAAATGATAAAAAATAAATAGATTTCCTAAAGAGTTTAGAAATGCAGTAGGCTTGATGATAACTGGAATCTTTATTTAATTCCCAGTGCATTCATATATCATAGATTCTCAGTTTGCTTTTCTCTGATCAGATTTTATATTTAAATCTCCTGTTTATCTTTTTGCTATTCTTAAACAAGTTAAAAACTAGTATGTGATAATGTAATAGAGAAAACACAGCACTTTGCATTTTTCACTTTTAGTTTCTTGTTTACATTCCTAATTCACCCAGAATCCATTTCTTTCTCTTCTATGATTTCATTGCATGTATGTTGTCTGAGCAATATTATCTTTGCTGGACAAAGAAATATCTACTCTGTTCATATCTAATACCTCTGGAAACAAGCATACTAATTATAATGAATTAGACATTCAAAATAAACAAGAATCAATCTTTAAAAAGAAATTTAAAAAATAAATTTAAAAATCAGCACTCGGAATTTACAATTTGCAGACTAGAAGTCTGAGAAAAATTGGAATTAAAATCAGGACTGAGTCTACTTTGCATGTAGGAAAAGGGAAGATGACCTTCTTCAATTATAAAATGCCTAAAGGGCTGTCAAATATTTTATATTTTAGTATTAAAGAATCTTTGGATTATACCTTGCCAGTCTTCACTTTCAGTGCAAATTTCACTGTAAATATGCATGGGGAGCAGTGAGATAATAAACTGTGATCACATTTCCTTGAAGTGTGAAATCTCAGGAGACAGCTTTATCACATTATAAGACCTACATTCAGATCCTGATGACACCTCATTGATAAATATACCTGGATATCTCATTCCTCATACCTGAACCTCTATTTTATCTCCTGTGAAATGACCATATTAAGAATTACTGGCAAATCCAATTTTTGTGTGATTCCAATGAAATGATATGTATGCACATGATTTTTTATTATAAATCAGTAAACCAGTACTAATTTTATTAATTTTCCTAAGCAAGTACTGAATGATTTAGTATTTTTATGAAGTATGTAAAATGTACTGGGCCTTTGAGGTTTATGAATATCCACCTAAGGTATCTCTGTCCCAATAGAGAGCAAAGAAGAGTAAAAAAGATGAAAAGAGAAATGGAAACAATTAGTCCAGTAAGATATATCCATAACTCAGAGACCGGAAGGAATAGAGGGTGCCCTGATCCCACCACTATCTGCTCTGAAAATGATCATATTAGACGGTCCTGCATAGACTACGAGAAGAATGTGGAACAAACTCAAAATCATAAAAGAGACCAGGCTTACTAGTTGACTGAGGAAGGTAGGTTCCCAGAGTCTATGACACTTAGGTACCCTTCAGGCATATAAATGAAATTACCCCTATGCTAGAATGCTCAATCATCTAAGACCAAAAGGGCAGAGGGTTAGGAAAGAAGGAGGACTAGAGGCAGGGAACAGAGGCAGGAGGTGGGATAAGTGATGTACACTGAGGGCGTTGCCAAGGATTGTTGAAACAAAATGGATGTGAACTTCTGAATGCACAAATGCTAATCTGCTGTGTAAACCTTGACATAATTCACAAGAACAATTTTAATGTAAAGAACAACTGTAAAATAAATACATCGGAATCTACCGGCACATCGTCACGCAGAACTCTGGCGAATACAATGGTGAATACGAAGAAGAAGAAGGCTGGGGGTACACCTGGGTGAGATGGAAAAGTGCTGACTATGGCTTTTCATCATTATCCTAAGCTAGACTTAATATATGAGTGAGCTTCAATATGTTAATTAAAAATCCCATGACCTTTTTATACCCCCTTGTGACATATAATGGAATCTAACAGATTACACTTCCTTCTTTTTAGGGTTCCACTGGGTTTTTTAATTTGAAGAAAAGTTAGTTTCTGATCAAATAAGATTCTTTGGTTCTAATTTGGTTACATTAATCTTGAAGTTGCCCTTGATGATGTGTGGAAGCAATGGTAATGTTGGTAGCAGGTTAGATGTAATTCAAGAGACAGGACTGAATCACAGGGGGGACACGTTCATGTCTTCTTCCTCTTATTATGCACTTTTATTCTAAATAACCAAATTTAATACTCAAAAAATATAGTGGATATATTCAGACTGTGTCTGGGATGAGATGGCTTAGGCCAGTGGTTCTCAACCTGTGGGTTGCGAACCCTTTGGGGATTGAACGAGCCTATCATAGGGGTCGCCCGATTCATAACAGCCACAAAATTACAGTTATGAAGTAGCAAAGAAAATAATATTATGGTTGGAGGTCCCCACAACATGAGGAACTGTATTAAAGAGTCGCAGCATTGGGAAGGTTGAGAAACACTGGCTTAGGCAATCTATACTCTGGTTTGAGTAAGTTTGAGAGATTTCCATCACATATGTCATGTACAAATTTATTCACCTGATTCAGGGATAAACTCTCACTTCATATTAATTCACACTGTATAGTCCTGGGCCAGATTGGATCTCCTTATTCCATACCATTTTGATGGTGGTTAGGTAGGCATTAGATTCCTAACAAGGTTGGTGATTCAAACCCAGCAGCCTCTTCCTGAGTAAAAGGTGAGGTTTTCTGTTTCCTTAGGGAATTATAGGCTCTGAAATCCTATTTACATTTGCTATAAGTAGGAACTAACTCAATACTAGTGAGTGTAGCTTTGAAGGTACGCCACATTTTTTGTTCAATTTTCTATGTGTTGATGAATTCAATAAATATTTGAAGACCAGCTCTGATGAAAGAGTAACCTTAAGGGGCAATATTTTATATTATGTAAGTTCTTATGGCTATTTGGGGAGGAGTTGTTCTAAGTAAGATCATTCCATTGGTTGGTCCAATGACCTATTCTGAAAGAATACATATAGAAAATTTGATTGTAATTCTTAAGTAGAGGCAATTCAGGGCTGCGATCAAGATTCAGACCTAAGTGCATTTTGAAGCCAAATTTCTATGTATTGTGTAATAGATGCTTATAGGTCCTATAGAGTTGAAGAAAAATGAGGCATCAGGACTGGGGTGAGGCTTGTTAACAACTTGTAATATGCAGATGACACAAGCTTACTTTCTAAAAATGAGGAGGACTTGAAGCAAGTAATGAAGATCAGGGATTGAAGCCTTTTCTATTGAGTACAACTCAATGTAAAGAAAGCCAAAATCTTCACAAGTAGATCAATAGGTAAAATCATAATAAACAGAGTACATATTGAGGTGGCCAAGGATTCCGTCTTGCTTGGATACATAATCAATGCACCTGGAAGCCACAGTGACGAGATTGAACAACACATAGCATTGAGGCATTCGGTTGCATAATTTTAAAGTATTCAGAAGACAGGTGTGTCACTTTGAGGACTAATGGGCACCTGACCCATGCTGTGGCATTTTATTTATTTACTTTGCTATGATATTTTTATTCCCCTCATGTGCATTAGGAATGCACTTGAATTATGGTGCAGCCTAAGAGTATTGAAAGAGCCACGGACTTCCAAAAGAACAAACAAACCTGTCTTGGAATAAGGACAGCCGGAATGCTCCTTGGAGGTAAAGTCTCACATACGTTGAATATGTGGTCAGGAGAGACCAGTCCCTGGAGGAGGACATCATGCTTGGTAGAAGGGCAGCCTAGCAAAGAAGCAGAAGGCCCTTGACCAAACGGATTCCCACAGTGGATGCACGGATGGACTTAAGCATAAGAACCACTGGGAGGACCGCACAGGAAAGGGCAATGTTGGGGTTTCTTGTCGGCAGGGTCACCCTGAGTCTGGGCTGACTTGACCGCAGCTCATAACAATAACAACTGATAGTGTTATTTTGAGTTGGAATTGACTTGATGGCAGTTCGTTTCTTTTCTTTCTTTTTTTCTTTTTTGGTGGTTTATGTGAAGAGGCCGGGTATCACCATCAAGTAAAGGTTGCCAGGCTAGTCTAAGATCAGCACCTGAACCCACCAGTAGTCTCATGGGAGAAAGAGGAACCTAGTGGTTACTCAATGGGTTTCTAACCACAAGGCTGGCAGTTCAAAACCACCAGCCTCTTTGAGGGAGAAAGAAAGGGTTTTCTACTGCCATAAATCGAGATGGTCTTGGAAACTAACCGGGGCAGTTTTGTCCTGTCCTACAGGGTTGATGTGAGTCAGTATTCAATCCATGGCAGTGAGTGTCTACTCCTACAAAGATTTACAGCCTCAGAAGCCCTATAGAGATATGGTCATCATGAGTTCTAATACACGCGATGACAGGGGGTTGATTTGTTTTGTATTGTTTGAGTTAGAGTGCAAGAAAGGGCTTCCAGCCTTTCCAATTATTAAAAAGCAGCATGTGCACAAGGGAAAGTGGCTGCCATGCCAACTTTGTTGCCAGTAAGTGCTGTCATTCAATCATTTCAAAAGGAGGGCAGCTTTACATAACACGTGAAGGACGGGTATGAGTTCTCTGTAACGTAGGTGCTCATTACCCAGGGACTGCCCTTCAGCTCAATTAAAAACACACAGGGAACAAGGCACAGAACACAAACAAGGCCACATAGTTAATAGGCAAACACATGACCAGCAAGGGTGAGAATAGTGAAAAGATGAGAAGTTGAAAAACCCTTGAACTGCCTGGGACTCTAGACTTAGGTTCCAGTTGACCCACTCCTAAATTGTTTCCTACACTTCTTGAGATCTGGCTTTCATATCATTTCTGCTTTTTCTGAGGATGATCCTTGGCAACACACGTGTGTGTCTTGCAAGACACGGGTGGTTGGAGCTAACTTGGGTGAGCTTCTTCCTGCAATGAATAAACAGTCTAAATTAAACAGAAGACACAGCTGCTGAAGATGCTTAAGACTCTGTTCCTTTTATTTCTACTATGTGCCTCTTGTCTTTCATTCATTTTTTTAAGATAACTATTTATATTTGTTCACATGGAGGAAAGTGCTCTGGAAACTTGTCAGGAAATTAACCGTGGTTCCTTAAGACATATAAACACATTGCCTTTGAGCCAACTCATAGCGACCCTAAAGGAGAGGGCAGAATGCCTACCCTTCAGATCACGGCCCACTGTATAAACACTGCATCGCCAGGGCTTCCTCTTAAGGAGCAGAAAGGATATGAAAGCCAGATCTCAAGAACTTGCATGATGTCTGTGTATTTTAAAGAGCTTACTCGAAGGGCTAGTAAACCACCTCCATAAGTAATTTACTACAGGTTCCTGTGTCACTAAGAACAAAAAAGACTGAACCATTCTTAATCTACTTGCAGCCAAGGGAGAGACCGACAAGGTCCCGAGGCCAGGTTTCAACTTGATTTGGAGCATTTTCAGTGTGTCCCTTGACTGTGCACTGTCGCAAGACGGGTGCAGAAGGCGAGTGGCTGGACAGAGATTCCAGATTCCCTGCTTAGCATGGGATACAGGATAAAAAGAGAACACCAGAAACGTGAAGTTTGGTACAGCAAAGACTAGGGATCTCCTTAAGCGGTTAAAACTCTGACTCAAGAGAGGGGGGCCAGGGACATCCCCCCCCCCCAATGCACACTCCTCGGCTGGCATTTGAATGGAGCAGATCAGACTAATGGACTGGACAACCATTGTCCTAGAGACAAATCTGGGTAGAGAGACAGCATTAGGAGAAACCAAACATGCGAACAAATAACCAAACAAAATCAAGCCTGGGTTTCATGCTCTTTCTCTTGTGGGGAGTTGTTTTTCTTTGTAGTTGACATGAGGGGGCTTCAGGAAGTTTGTTTTTATGAAACAAATACATACACAAACCAAACTAATTGCCATCGGACCAATGATGACTGTTAGTGAGCCTATAGGACAGGGTCAAACTGCTTCTGTGAGTTTCCGAGACTGCAGCTCTTTATGGGAGTAGATAACCTTGTCTTTCTCCCTCAGAACAGCTGGTGGTTTCAAACTGCTGATGGTGTAGTTAGCAGCCCACTGGAAACCACTCTGTGACCAGGGATCCTGTGCGGAAATTCTATTCTTGTTTAACTCCATTCTTTAAACAAAGTTTTGAAGGTCCCATGGATATACGTTGTCGCATGCCACAAAGCAGCTTCAGAAAATTCAAATTATATTGTCCTTACTCCTCACACTAAATTTAAAAGGCTCCCCTGCCCCCCCACCAAGATCTGGGCAGAATGACTCCTACTTGCATGTATTTAGCTAGTACTCAGAATGAGCCAAAGAGGTGAATGACTGCTGACCCCTTTGGCATAAAATAATCTCAACATATGACACATTACATAATTCCACATATGAATTTTCATTGGAAAAGAATTCTGCTAAAATAACACTCTATCAACGTGTAAGAGGAGAAAAATATATTTTTTGTTTATGATGACTGTTTCTAAGCACCTGTCCTTTAGAAACTAACATGGCTGTCCCTTCTTCCGGCTCTCTCTCCCCCTTTCATTATCTTATTCCACTGACCTACTTCTAGAAAAAGGTGTTCTGAGATAGACAGGCTGATAGGGCCAGAGCTTAAAACTAAATCTACTGCCACTGAGTTGATCACAAACCATAGTGGCACTAAAAGAGTTGCTGAGGATGTAAATCTTCACAGAAGCACATGACCTTGTCTTTCTCCCACGGAGCCAACTAAATGTGAATCAACACTGTAAAGCAACTGGTGGGTTTGAATCCCCATTTGTGTGGCTACCAGCTTATGCCTCAGCCACAGCCCGGTAGACAGACAGACAGTCATAATCCCATGCAGATCTATTAGACCCCATCTGAGGAAATCTAAAACAGGACTGGGGTCTTGAGTTCATAATGAAAAGCGGCACAGAATAGTATGGCAAATGTAGGCCTTCACAATTTTCCAAAATATATAATGAAAGAACAAAAACTATGCCCACCATGAAGTTTACTCTTAAGTATCTGCCCATGGCCATAAAGAGTTTTGTGTTTCTATTTTGAAAAATAGAAATAAAGTCTATTTTAGCCCGGTTGTTAAATATTTGTCTCCCTTTTATATAGCTCTGGTATATCCCCATTTGTGGACCAGATGAAATAAATTGTATATGTGGAGTAGAATCTGACTCTTTCAACTTATGATTTTCTCCCAAGTAATTTTTCATTTTGATTCTAAATTCCAGCCTTTGCAGTCATTCTAACCCTTATAAAAATTAGCAAGAAACAGTTTGGCTCAAGAAGGATTGTGTATATGTAGGGAGAAAAAATAGAGCAAGTTGTATATAAGAATAGTATGCAAATGCTCTTGTGTGCACAACCTAATGGCCTATTTTCAAGGACTTGGATGCTTTTTCAGTTTATATTCTGTTCAAGATGCCTTATTGAAAATGCAATTTTTAGAATTCTTCTATTTAGCTTTAGAACGGCACTATATCTTGCTAAATGTCTACTAATGTGTAAATGGAGAATCAGTACAACATTATACTTAGGGAAAACAATTTCAAGGTCAGATAATATGGCCCCTGTGGGCTGAACCATCATGGAGAAGTGGCATGGCATGTTTTCATTTTTTAATTTCCTCACTTTTATGATGGTTATAATGGAACGATCAACTCCATGTGTCCCTGTGATGATGCAATAAATTAAAAATAACCCATTTAGTGCAATGTGCCTATTTCATGGGAGGTGTTCAGTGGGTGTCCAATAGCATCATTATTATTACTATTGCTGTTCTTCCTATTATTATGAAGAAAGAATGCATGCACTGACACCTTTGGTGGGAATGCAAAGTGAATACCCATATTGGAAGAAAATGTTTTGGATTATTATGAAAATAAATATAATCTTATCCTAGGCCCAGAATATCTCATTTCTAGATATGCATCCAAAGCAGTAGAAACACATACATGCCCAGATATGACAAAATACCCATTTATAAACTATCAAGGGCTCATGTGGGAGGGGGTAGCGGGGAGGGAGGGGAAAAATGAGGACCTAATGTCGGGGG